>NW_028153409.1:0-107219 GCF_964106915.1 Podarcis gaigeae
GGGTCGCATCTTTACCAAGTTGGATCTGCGCGGAGCGTACAATCTCATTCGCGTACGGGAAGGCGACGAGTGGAAAACAACCATGTTTACGCCGCTGGGCACTTATGAATACAGAGTTATGCCTTTTGGATTAAAAAATGGTTCCCACTGCTTTCAAGCCTTCATGCATCATGTCTTGGCGGGTCTCCTCTACAAGAAGTGCGTCTGCTTCCTGGATGACATCCTGATCTTCTCGGAATCGCCGGAGGCTCACGAGAGAGATGTTAGGGAAGTTCTGCAGAGGCTGCGGGAGCACAGGCTGTACGCCAAGCTGGAGAAGTGCCAGTTCGACAAGACGGAGGTGGATTTCTTGGGCTACAAACTGTCCGACAAGGGACTGGCTATGGACGGTGCCAAGGTACGTGCAGTACTGGATTGGAAGAGCCCACGCAATAGGAAAGAAGTACAGAGGTTTGTAGGTTTTGCCAACTTTTATCGCAAGTTCATCAAGGGTTTCGCCATGCAGACAGCGGCCATCACCGACACCCTCAGTTCCAAGAAGAAGAGGTTCATCTGGACGGAGCAGGCAGAGCAGTCCTTTCAGAAGCTCAAGCAGCTCTTCGCTTCCGAAGAGAACCTACTGCACGTAAATCCCAGCAGGCCCATGAGAGTGGAGACGGACGCCTCAGACAGGGCCGTGGGAGCCGTTCTGTTGCAGCAAGACCACCAGGGGGACTGGAAGCCGTGCGCTTTCTACTCCAGAAAACTCAGCAAAGCGGAGCAGAACTACACCATTTGGGACAGGGAGTTGCTGGCCATACATGCAGCCTTCAAGGTGTGGCGGCACTTCCTCGTCGGAGCCAAGCACACGGTGCAGGTCCGCACAGACCATAAGAACTTGGAGTACTGGCACACGGCGAGGTTCCTGAACCAGCGACACATCCGCTGGGCGGAGTTCTTTGCAGATTTCGACTTCAGAATTGAGTACATCCCAGGAAACAGCAACGTCTTGGCGGACGCGCTGTCCAGAAAACCGCAGTATCTGGAGGCAGAGGCACCGGCGGCGGCCAAGCACATTTTCACACCACAGGCGTGGGCATGCGCGTCAGCCACGGTGGACCTGGACGCGGTGCGCCGCGCGCTGCAAACGGACTCGTTCGCCCGAGCCAAGATGGAGGAGGTGTGCAGTGGCAAGGCGAGGGGCGACGAATTCCAAGTGCGCGACGGCCTGCTCCTACGCAAGGGAGTCCTCTACGTACCAGGAGACAGCCTCCGCGCGAAGGTCCTGCAACAGCTGCACGACGCGCCCAGCGCGGGGCACTTCGGCAAGGAGAAGACGGTGGACTTAGTAGCCAGAGACTTTTGGTGGCCTAAGATGCGGGGGGATGTCGCGGACTATGTCAATAGGTGCGACACCTGCCAAAGGGCTAAGCCTGTGCACCAGCCGCCGGCGGGCCTGTTGGAACCGCTACAGACACCGTTCGTACCGTGGGAGAGGGTGGCCCTGGACTTTGTCACAGATCTACCCAGCTCAAGGGGCAAGACGGCAGTGCTCGTGGTAGTGGACCTGTTCACCAAGATGGCCCACTTCATTCCGTGCGCGAAGGTGGCCACGGCCGAGCAGACCGCTAAGATGTTCATAGACCACGTGTTCAAGGTGCACGGCCTACCACGGTCTATTTTGTCCGACCGGGGGCGCCAGTTCATCTCCAACTTCTGGCAAAAGCTGATGGGATTCCTGAACGTCAAGGTCAGCCTGGCGTCGGCGAGACACCCGCAAACTAACGGGCAGGCGGAAAGGGTCAACGCCATCATGCAGCAGTACCTGAGATGCTACGCGAACCAGCAGCCATCAACCTGGGTGGACTATCTACCGTTGGCCGAGTTTGCCTACAACAACACGAAGCACGGGTCCACGGGGGTGACCCCATTTTTCGCCAACTACGGGAGGCATCCCAGAACCTTCCCGGGTCTGGACACAGTGCGGGAGGGGGAGCCACAGGGAGCAGAGGAAGTGGCAGCGGAGTTGCAGGAGATCCACGAGCAGCTCAGGAGGCAGTTAGAGTTGGCAAAACAGGCTTACAAAGTGCAGGCAGATCGACACAGGAGGGTTGGGGAGGACATCCAGGTGGGAGACTGGGTCTGGTTGGCAGCACAAGCAGTTCCAGCCAGATCGTTAGCCAAGAAGAAACTAGGGCACAAGCAGCTAGGGCCTTACCAAGTAGAGGCGCAGATCAACCCAGTGGCCTTCCGGTTGACACTCCCGGAGGGTTCCAGAATGCACCCGGTCTTTCATAGATCAGTGCTCACGCCCTACAGAGAGCCCCACAGGTTTCAAGCACCGGGGAAGGCGCCAGACCCGCTCAGAGAAGCGCCCAAAAAAGGGGGGTCGCCGAAAGGGGAGCCACTTAATGAAGCCACTGAGATTTTAGACTCAAGGTGGGGGGAGGACGGGATTGAATATCTTCTCGCCACAGAGGACACCCCGGCCAGCGCCAACAGGTGGGTGCCGGATTACGCAGTGGAAGAGCAGTTGCTCAAGGAAGAATTCCACACACTTTTCCCGCACAAGCCGATGCCGGCGGGCTTTTTCGAGGATTGTTTGTTCACACCCACACTCTCGGCCAGCACTTTCCGGGGTTTCTCGTCAGCTGAGGACTCGGCTCCGGGAGGCAGCTCTCCGGAGGGATCACTTTCAGGTTTTGGCACGGGGGGATCTTATTGGTGGGAGGACCAACCCGAAGTGGGCTGGCGCAGAGACATGCCGAAGGGGCCCTGGGAGGTGGACCCCCATCAAGCAACAGGGGGAGGAGGGCTCTTGGGTGATTTGGGGTTGAGCGCAGATTTCGAGCACACCGCGCAGGAGATGGAAGCGGAGGAGGTCGTCGTCGACGAGCCCATGGGGGACTTCCCGGACTTATCTCGATGGTTGCAAGCCTCAGGGGACGAGCTGTATCCTGGACTCACCCCTACAACAATGGAGCACCCGGAACCCGCACCGGAAGAGGGGGAGGGGGGAAGGGGGGGTTTCGAGGGGGGGATGGATGTCAGGGGTTCAGAAGGAGAGACACAGGAGGGGGAGCAAATGGAGAGTGAGGAGGAGGAGTACGAGGGGGGCGCAGGCAGTGACAGTGGCCAGAGTTATTCCACAAGCCTCTCTAGCGAATCGGAGGACTCACAGAAGGGAGCGCCGGTGGCCAGAGCAAGGGAGATTCCAAGGGAGAAACCTCAAGAGGGAGGGGCCAGCGGGGAGTCCCTGAACAGCAGCTGGAGATCAGGGCCAGCGTCTCCACCAGAGCGCAGTGGGGAGGGGGAGTCCCAGGAGTCGGGACCAGTGTCCTCACCACCAGAGGGAGGAGAGGAGTCAGGTTTGGCAACACCCACATCAGGAAGCGGGGAAACGGTCAGAAGGAAAGTCACCAGCTGGGCGCGCGCGCCAAGTTCAAATGTACAGGAGCGCGGCACAGCGGGGAGCCCGGGAAGGGAGCCAGGTCCTAAAGCCCGCCGGAGGGAGGGGCAAGACTCAGGAGGCTCCGCGTCAGAGGAGTCCAGGAAGGAGGGAACCCCAGAGGGCAGAAGGACCCAACGCAGGAAAGAGCAGCGCAAGAGGTGGAGCCGGGCTAGAATCTTAAACTGGTGTGGGTGGAGCAGTGAGTCAGAGGGGACTTAGCCGGTCTAGCGTTAAGACGTGGGCCTGCGCGCCCAGAGCTTGGAAATGGAAACTAAACTTCAATAAAGACTTTTGTATATAATATCCACTGGGCGTTGGTCCTCTGTGAGCTGGGACCTAGCGGCAGTCCTGACAGTAATAATAAGCAATAATGGGAATATTGTTGGCTCTGTACCGTGCCATGCTAATGAGTACTCCTTTTTCCGGATGGATACTAGAATCAGCAAGGGATACCCACATGACCTGAAAGTGTTGCTGTGCAATGCCAGGTCAATGATTCATAAGACCACTGCCATCCATGACTTGATCATGGATGGAGGACTTGACCTGGCATGTGTAACAGAGACTTGGTTGGATGAAGCAGATGGGCCTGTCCTTGCCGCTGCTTGTCCACCAGGTTTCTCTTACGCACAGCAACCCAGGTCATGTGGGCGGGGAGGGGGGGTTGCAGTGATTTTTAGGAAGTCATTAGTTTGCACCAGGCGTCCTATTGGGAAGACACAGTTTTCCGAGCACATGTTCTGGAAGTTGGGCAATAGGGGCAGTACGGGATTCCTTTTGGTGTACCGACCTCCCCGCTGCACCAAGGATTCCCTGCCCGAGCTGCTTCAGGTCGTGGCGGATGTTCTCCTGGAGACACCTAGCTTGGTTGTCCTAGGGGATTTTAACATCCATGCCGACACGACCTTACAAGGGTCTGCTCGGGACTTCGTGGAAAGCATGGCCTCCATGGGGCTGTCCCTGAATAAGTCTGGCCCAACCCATAGCCGCGGACATGCCTTGGACCTGGTGTTTACTTCTATGGATGTTGGTGATCTGACACTAAGTAAAAGCGAAACGAAAGAAGTGCCATGGTCAGATCACTTCCTGGTGCAACTGGACTTCTCCGCAACCCTTCCCCTCCGCAGGGAGGTGGGACCGATTTGGATGGTCCGCCCCCGCCACTTAATGGATCCAAATGGTTTCCAGAGAGTGGTAGGGGATGCTTTATCCCATGTTGATGGCCTTTCAGCCGATTCCCTGGTGGCCCGCTGGAATGTGGAGTTAACCAGGGCTATTGACTGTTTGGCTCCGAAGCGCCCTCTCCGATTGCATGGAGCCCGGAGAGCCCCGTGGTTTTCCACGGATCTGAGGGCAATGAAACAATCGTTGAGACGGCTAGAGCACCGGTGGCGGATAACTCATTCTGAATCTGACCGGACACAGGTTAGAGCTCAACATCGAGCCTACCAAGTGGCGATAGCGACGGCAAAGAAGACTTTCTTCACCGCCTCTATTGCATCTGCAGAAAACAGCAGCAGGAGACTTTTTCAGGTGGTTCACAATTTAGCGGAACCACCTGCAACATCGGGGCCCAGTACGGGCCACATGTTCTCCTGCAATGATTTTGCAAAGTTTTTTGCATTTAAAATCGCTCAGATTCGGGAAGAAGTAGACTCCACCGTGGGAGCAGGGCTGGGGCGGGAGAGTGCTAGAGTCCTGTCTAGTCAAGTTGTGTGGGATCAATTCCAATCTGTTACCTCCGAGGATGTGGACAGGCTGCTTGGACGAGTGAAGCCAACCACCTGTCTCCTGGATCCTTGCCCATCCTGGCTTAGAAAAGCTAGCCGGGAAGGACTGGGCGATGGGCTTCGTGGGGTGGTGAATGCTTCCCTCCGTGAGGGAGCCTTCCCAGACCCGCTGAAAGAGGTGGTTATTAAACCACTTCTTAAAAAACCAATTATCGCCCAGTCTCAAACCTTCCATTCTTGGGCAAGGTGATTGAGCGAGTGGTTGCTGAACAACTCCAGGCACGCCTGGAAGAAGCGGACCATTTGGATCCCTTCCAGTCGGGATTCAGGACTGAAACTGCCTTGGTCGCACTGGTTGATGATCTCCGGCGGGCTAGGGACAAAGGTGAGAGCTGTTTCCTAGTTCTGCTGGATCTCTCAGCGGCGTTTGATACCATCGACCATAACATCCTTCTGGACCGTCTTGAGGGGCTGGGAGCTGGGGGCACTGTCATACAGTGGTTCCGCTCCTTCCTCCTGGGCCGTGTTCAGAAAGTGGTGGTGGGGGATGAGTGTTCAGACCCCTGGGCTCTCACTTGTGGGGTGCCTCAGGGTTCTGTCCTCTCCCCCATGCTTTTCAACATTTACATGCAGCCACTGGGAGAGATCATCAGGAGGTTTGGGCTGGGTGTTCATCAGTATGCAGATGATACCCAGCTCTACCTCTCTTTTAAATCAGAACCAGTGAGGGCAGTGAAGGTCCTGTGTGAGTGTCTGGAGGCGGTTGGAGGATGGATGGCGGCTGTCAGGACTGCCGCTAGGTCCCAGCTCACAGAGGACCAACGCCCAGTGGATGTTATATACAAAAGTCTTTATTAAAGTTTAGTTTCCATTTCCAAGCTCTGGGCGCGCAGACCCACGTCTTGACGCTAGAACGGCTAAGTCCCCTCTGACTCACTGCTCCACCCACACCAGTTTAAGATTCTAGCCCGGCTCCACCTCTTGCGCTGCTCTTTCCTGCGCTGGGTCCTTCTGCCCTCTGGGGTTCCCTCCTTCCTGGACTCCTCTGACGCTGAGCCTCCTGAGTCTTGCCCCTCCCTCCGGCGGGCTTTAGGACCTGGCTCCCTTCCCGGGCTCCCCGCTGTGCCGCGCTCCTGTACATTTGAACTTGGCGCGCGCGCCCAGCCGGTGACTTTCCTTCTGACCGTTTCCCCGCTTCCTGATGTGGGCGTTGCCAAACCTGACTCCTCTCCTCCCTCTGGTGGTGAGGACACTGGTCCCGACTCCTGGGACTCCCCCTCCCCACTGCGCTCTGGTGGAGACGCTGGTCCTGATCTCCAACTGCTGCTCAGGGACTCCCCGCTGGCCCCTTCCTCCTGGGGCTTCCCCCCTGGACCCCCCTTCGCTCTGGCCACCGGCGCTCCCTTCTGTGAGTCCTCCGATTCGCTAGAGAGGCTTGTGGAATAACTCTGGCCACTGTCACTGCCTGCGCCCCCCTCGTACTCCTCCTCCTCACTCTCCATTTGCTCCCCCTCCTGTGTCTCTTCTTCTGAACCCCTGACAGCGGCTAACAGATTGAGGTTGAATCCTGACAAGACAGAAGTACTGTTTTGGGGGGACAGGAGGCGGGCAGGTGTGGAGGATTCCCTGGTCCTGAATGGGGTAACTGTGCCCCTGAAGGACCAGGTGCGCAGCCTGGGAGTCATTTTGGACTCACAGCTGTCCATGGAGGCACAGGTCAAATCTGTATCCAGGGCAGCTGTGTACCAGCTCCATCTGGTACGTAGGCTGAGACCCTATCTGCCTGCAGACTGTCTCGCCAGAGTGGTACATGCTCTGGTTATCTCCCGCTTGGACTACTGCAATGCGCTCTACGTGGGGCTACCTTTGAAGGTGACCCGGAAACTACAACTAATCCAGAATGCGGCAGCTAGACTGGTGACTGGGAGCGGCCGCTGAGACCATATAACACCGGTCTTGAAAGACCTACATTGGCTCCCAGTACGTTTCCAAGCACAATTCAAAGTGTTGGTGCTGACCTTTAAAGCCCTAAACGGCCTCGGTCCAGTATATCTGAAGGAGCGTCTCCTCCCCCATCGTTCTGCCCGGACACTGAGGTCCAGCTCCGAGGGCCTTCTGGCGGTTCCCTCACTGCGAGAGGCCAAGTTACAGGGAACCAGGCAGAGGGCCTTCTCGGTAGTGGCGCCCGCCCTGTGGAACGCCCTCCCATCAGATGTCAAAGTGATAAACATCTACCTGACATTCAGAAGACATCTGAAGGCAGCCCTGTTCAGGGAAGTTTTTAATATGTGACATTTTAGTGTATCTTTCATCTTTGTTGGAAGCCGCCCAGAGTGGCTGGGGAAACCCAACCAGATGGGCGGGGTACAAATAAATTATTATTATTATTATTATTATTATTATTATTATTATTATTATTATTATTATTAATTTTAATGTTTTCTTGTTTAAGGAGAAATATATTAGTTTGCTCCCTTCCTTGCTAACTTTCCTGCTGTGGAATTCTTGAAAACTGGCAAATTTTAGCCATTAAACAGGAACTTTGAATAGAAAGCATGTATTTGCTTCTGTGATCCAAACAAAGTGATCTTTTTTAATTTCTCCATTCAGTTTATACCTGCTGGGATGTATTTTGGTAATGCACTCCATTGGTATGTTCTTTTCGGTGCTCTTTCCTTGCCTGAAAAACAAGCTCCTTTTTATGACTTGCATTTTGTAGTGAAAGAATGCTAAGGATGCCTTTAGCATAAAACATTTTTTTCACGGCGGGTTCACTAGTGACAGTGAAGCAGTGAATATACCTATCATTGGGTGAAGAATGGAAATGTCCACTGTAGGGAAGGTGGACCTGTAGGCCCATCTAGATGTTGCTAAACAATATCCCCAATCTTCCCTAGGCAGCATGGCCAGTGGTCAAGGATGATGGGAACTGGATGGGGACTGGCTTCCAGAGGACCAAAGATTCTCCATTCCTAGTGCAGGTAGAAGAATTGTAATTATTCCACCACAGGGAAAAATAATACATAGTGTGTCTGTGGGGGGGGGGGATACAGATGTGTGTGTGTTTGTGTGTCACAATTCATCTTGCTGTTTTGTGTCAACATAAGCTGAGTTCTTTTCTATTCTTGCTGGATGCTCAAGAAACTGCCAGTGTAACGAGATGTCACACACAAGGATGTCAACTCTTAGTGAAGCTTTTGAGAGCGTTTCAATTTTAGAGGATGGTTGAAGGCAAAAATTGGGAGACTTCATAGTGAAAATGGATCGAATGCCCACCTTTTAAATTTGTTTTTAAAATAACGTTTCTATCTGTCAGATTGAAGAGCATCTTGAAAACATGACTGCCATGAACAAGCACACAAGCAGCTAATAATGCAAACAGCAAGACTCTCTGTATAGTTTGTCTCCCGCCTCTCAATGGCTCTTTAACTAACCTTTTGATTTGGGGTCCTTTGTATGACACCATATGCAGCTTTATTATTTGCATCTGAAAAGGATGCAGGTACCTTTCCCTTTCAAGATATTGTGTGATAATTTTACTTTTATGTAAGTGGAAACTGCTTTACCAGTCTGATGCTGGGGTCACACAAACCCCAATTAGATGGTGGTGGTGATGTTTGAAAGATTTGCTTGACTGACCCCAAATTAATATAAAGAGGATGAAATTGTATTGAGGAAGATTGTGGATTGTACAGGGGTAGACGTATACAGGAATGAAGGCCTCTCATTACCTGGAACATTAATGATCCAGGCTCACTCCCAAATAGGAGATGGGTTTGGAAAGAATTTAAAAGAGACAGAAAGAGATTTTAATTCAGGAAATTCACCAGAGGAGCTACCGTTGATTTTTGCGCATATTTCCTAAGCACAAAAAAGGTTGTGTTTTGTATTTCTTAGTTCCTAGCACACTCCCCAGTCCTATATGCCTGTCTGCAGAGTTAGTTTCACTCATGCTGTCAGGCAACTAAGTTTGCCCTGACTCTCTTCAATTTCCCTGGCATTGGTGCTCTATGGCCAAAGGATGCTGCTTCTTGCATCTGTTCACTCACTGTAGTAATGCCAACTTTCCCCACTTAGGCAAGTTAGAACCAGGGCTTTTTCTCAGCTGGAACTTGCTCGAACAGATCCAGCACCTCTCAGGTGGAGAACAAGGGAAGTGTTCGTGAATTCTGGCACTTTTTTAAAAATAGAAAAAATATTAAACGCGTAACAAAACATGAAGCTGAAATATATTGACCAGACAAAATTTCAACGAGTAACAGGTTTTTTTAAATAATTCACATATGTAGTAAAAAGGTGCCATCGTGCCATTCTGTGAGCTATGGTAAAATAGCATGCATATCTGCAGCAAAGCAAAAGGGAAAAGTGCCCCATTTCTGCTTTCAGATGTATACTAGGAATCAGTTTTGTGAACTTTATGATACAAAAAGCTAACCATTTTTTTTAAGCAGCAACCCAAATATAACTATGAAACAAAACGTATCAAGAACTATACAACCACTACACCTCATTCGGATGCTGTGCCAATGAAGTAGTTCATTTATTAACTTATTAAAAGAAAAGCCACTCCTAATATATTTTCCCTTTTTATGTTTTTAAAGTAATTTTTATTGAGTTTTCCATTAAATCATATTCACATTTTGTTACATAATTCTATGACTTAATATATTGCTCTGTAAGAGCATCGACCTCCTGCCCTCCCTCTTTCTGACTTCCACATAACTTTCCATATTCTTCGCATTTCTATAAGCACTTATTTACCCTTTGTCAAATTATACTATTTCACCTTATTATCGGTAAATCAGTTCCTTATAGTTACATTACAAAACATTTCAATTCAAGCCTACAAACGTTTTCAAATGTTTACAATTTTCTTTCATAAATGTGTTCCAGTCCTTTGGAAACAGTTCGTCACGCTGATTCCGGATTATGTTTTCGAACTCCATCATCTTGACCTGCCAGTCTTCCAGGATTGGAAGTTCCTGCTGCTTCCATTTCTGAGCCAGAAGTGTCCTTGCAGCCATTGTGGCATACATAAACATGTTTACATCACTTTTATGTATTTCCTCACCAATTAAGCCTAATAGAAATGCCTCTGGTTTTTTATTAAAATTATATTTCAAAACCTTTTTTAACTCGTATATTATGTCCCAGAAGGCTTTCACTTTAGAACAAGTCCACCACAGATGGAGGAAGTTCCCCTCCTTCTCCTTACACTTCCAACAATTTTTGTCTTGATTTCTATACACCTTAGCAAGTTTGGCATGTCTAATATACCATCGATACATCATCTTAAATATATTTTCTTTGAGTGACACACATGCTGTGAATTTAATTGTTTCGGTCCACAGTTTTCCCCACCTTTTAAAATCAATATTGTGCCCCAAATCCTGGGCCCACCTAATCATAACACTTTTTACCTCTTCATCCTTTGTGTGCCATTCCAGTAGAAACTGATACATTTTCGACAGTATTTTCATTTTACTACCCAGCAATTCTGTCTCCAATTTAGATTTGTTACTTCCAAATCCGTTTCTTTTATTATCCTCTCTAAACACATCTTGTAACAATCGGTTACCTTTCCTCTTAGTTCTTCGAATGTCTTTAACTTTATTTTATTATCACTTCCATCAGCAAGTCTTTGTATGTCGCCCATTCAGTTCCCATATTTATTTATTTTTTTGACTGCAAAAGCCTCCAGAGGTGAGAGCCACCTCGGAGTTTTGCATTCCAATAATGTTTTATGTCTGCTCCACACCTCATACAATGATTTTCTAATAGTATGGTTCAAAAACTCTCTGTGCATTCTGACCATTCTGACCACAGGTAGGCGTGCCATGCGAATCTGTTGTCAAATCCCTCCAAATCCAATATATCTGAATTATCTAAGGTTATCCTGGGTGGCGCTGTGGGTAATACCTCAGCGCCTAGGACTTGCCGATCGCATGGTCGGCGGTTCGAATCCCCGCGGCGGGGTGAGCTCCCGTCGTTCGGTCCCAGCTCCTGCCCACCTAGCAGTTCGAAAGCACCCTTAAGTGCAAGTAGATAAATAGGGACCGCTTTACAGCGGGAAGGTAAACGGCGTTTCCGTGTGCTGCTCTGGTGGTTCGCCAGAGCAGCTTCGTCACGCTGGCCACGTGACCCGGAAGTGTCTGCGGACAGCGCTGGCTCCCGGCCTCTAGAGTGAGATGAGCGCACAACCCTAGAGTCTGTCAAGACTGGCCCGTACGGGCAGGGGTACCTTTACCTTTTACCTTATCCATTCTCTCAACCAACAAAAACACGCTGCCTCGTAGTAAATTTTTAGATCTGGCAGGGAAAAACCGCCTCTTTCTTTTGCATCTGTCAATATTTTATACTCAATTCTTGGCTTTTTAACCTGCTAGATAAATTTAGACAATCTTCTTTGCCATACATTAAATTGTTTTTGTCAGGGGTTCAGAAGGAGAGACACAGGAGGGGGAGCAAATGGAGAGTGAGGAGGAGGAGTACGAGGGGGGCGCAGGCAGTGACAGTGGCCAGAGTTATTCCACAAGCCTCTCTAGCGAATCGGAGGACTCACAGAAGGGAGCGCCGGTGGCCAGAGCGAAGGGGGGTCCAGGGGGGAAGCCCCAGGAGGAAGGGGCCAGCGGGGAGTCCCTGAGCAGCAGCTGGAGATCAGGACCAGCGTCTCCACCAGAGCGCAGTGGGGAGGGGGAGTCCCAGGAGTCGGGACCAGTGTCCTCACCACCAGAGGGAGGAGAGGAGTCAGGTTTGGCAACACCCACATCAGGAAGCGGGGAAACGGTCAGAAGGAAAGTCACCGGCTGGGCGCGCGCGCCAAGTTCAAATGTACAGGAGCGCGGCACAGCGGGGAGCCCGGGAAGGGAGCCAGGTCCTAAAGCCCGCCGGAGGGAGGGGCAAGACTCAGGAGGCTCAGCGTCAGAGGAGTCCAGGAAGGAGGGAACCCCAGAGGGCAGAAGGACCCAGTGCAGGAAAGAGCAGCGCAAGAGGTGGAGCCGGGCTAGAATCTTAAACTGGTGTGGGTGGAGCAGTGAGTCAGAGGGGACTTAGCCGGTCTAGCGTCAAGACGTGGGTCTGCGCGCCCAGAGCTTGGAAATGGAAACTAAACTTTAATAAAGACTTTTGTATATAACATCCACTGGGCGTTGGTCCTCTGTGAGCTGGGACCTAGCGGCAGTCCTGACAGTTTTGTTCCACTGATAACCGGAATTGTCTGAAATCAAAACAACAATCTCAGTAACACGTTCATTTTGATAGTTGAGATTCTACCCATCATTGATAATTTCATTCTAGTCCATATCTCCTGATCTCTCTTCACTTCATTCCACACCTTTTCATAGTTGTCTTTAAAGAGGTTTATGTTCTTAGATGTGAGCCAGACTCTAGGTATTTTACCTTTTTTTCTATCAACATACCTGTCTTTTGTTGTAGTTCTCCTATTTCTTTACTGTCCAAATTTTTATTTAATATTTTTGTCTTATTTTTCTTGAGCTTAAAGCCTGCTAATTGCCCATACTCGTCAATCTTTTTCAAAGCTTCTATTGCACTGGACATAGGTTGTTCTAAATTCAAGACAACGTCGTTGGCAAAGGCCTTATACTTATATTCTTTTGAGCCTACACCAATCCCCTTTATTTCATTTGTTGCTTCTATTTTCCTCAACAGGACCTCTAGTATTGTTATAAATAACAATGGCGATAGCGGGCACCCCTGTCTGGTTCCCTTTGTTATCTCAATTTTGTCTGTGAAGTTATTATTAACTATCAATTTAGCATATTGTTCCGAATAAATAGCCCGAATACCATTTAAACGTTTTTCACCGATATCCATAAATTCTAAATTTCTTTTCATAAAATGCCAAGACACATTATCAAATTCTTTTTCAGCATCCAGAAACATTGGGCGGCTTGTTTGTCTCTCCTGGAGTCCAGATATTCCATTACAGTGGTGCCCCGCAAGACGAACGCCTCGCAAGACGGAAAACCCGCTAGACGAAAGGGTTTTCCATTTTGGAGGCGCTTCGCAAAACGAATTTCCCTATGGGGTTGCTTCGCAAGGCGAAAAAATCTTGTGTCGTCCCCCCCCCCCCGCGGTTTTTTTCCGCTTTTCCCGCCCTTTTCTTAAGCCGCTACGCCGCTTATCAGCTGTTCCGCTGATAAGCCGCTTAACAGCTGATCGCTGGAAGCCACTTGGCAGCTGTAGCGCTAATCCGCTAAGCTGTCAATGGGCTTGCTTCGCAAGACGAAAAAACCGCTAGACGAAGAGAATCGCGGAACGAATTCTTTTGGTCTAGCGAGGCACCACTGTATATCAATTATATTTCTTTCTTCCCGCTCCCCCCACGGAATAAATTTATTCACAGGAAAAAAAGGTGCGTGGGTTTTTAAAAAAGTGAAATCACTCTCATCATTTATTAAGTTAAAAAACAGCAATTGAAAATCAGACATTGCATTTCGAGGCCTCCATGGCAAACTCAAATCTGGTTGCAATATTTTTTTGGGGGGGGGGGGAGGAGGATCTTGGCTTTTTTAAAAGGGATTCGGCATTCGGGGAATTCCAAGATGCAGGATAGAGACGCATTCGGGGCGGGCTAAAGACCTCAAGGGATCCCACTCTGACATTTGGAAATCTCTCCTCTCCTAGGGCTCCCTTCTGGCTAGCCTAAGGGAGGAGGGAGGGGCAGGGCTGCCTGCCCTGGCGTTGGGAGATGGGGGCCACATGGGGACAGAACGGGGTGTCAAGGGGCCATGGCGATCCAGCCGAGGATGAGGAGGGAACCACCATACGGGTTGGAAGAGACCACAAGGGCCATTGAGTCCAACCCCCTGCCAAGCAGGAAACGAATATACTGGCAAATAATTTGTAATCATTATTTAGGAGCGAGATTGGCCTATAATTTTTCACCTGCCTTATGTCCGTGTCTTGTTTGGGAATTAGTGCAATATGGGCTTCTTTCCAAGTAATATATTTTCTTTTTTTAAGAGGAAAAACACATTGGTTTAAAACGTTATATATTTCCAGCCTGATGTAGGGGCTGTGTTGTTGTTTTTTAAGCCAAATTCAATGGAAATGCATTGTTTGAAGAGTGAATAGATGTATATGCAGAATATGTAAACGTGCACTGTGAAAGCTTTGTAATATTACTTTTGTGATTTTGGGTAAAATTGATGGATGAAGAAAGTGTTGAACTAAAAGCAAACTGTGTGCTTAACTTGTGTTTGTATCTTTTCGTTTCTAAAGGGACCTTTACAAATTGAATTTAAAATAAACAAGCAAACTCCAAAATTAAAAAAAAAAATTGAAAAAATAATACTGGTTGGAGCTTTTCTCTGCTTCCTCTAGCTACTCTCCCACAATATATACTGCTGGGGAGGACAAAGCATATGCACAGCTTTGCCACCCATCTCTCAATATGCCCTATACATTTTACTTCTGGTTGGGCTGGAGCTGGCATTTTTCTGATGTCAGCACATTCTGTCATTGTTGCCTCAAAGCCAATAATATTTATGCTTTAAAAATGCAGAGAAAAGAACGATAATAGTTATTTTATATGGGTACATGGACAAAGTCTTGTTTGCTATGGCAAGTAAAAATTGCACAAAAGAAGAAAAAGTAATTCCACCAGACTTAAGAAATCCATCTTAATATCATTCATAGAGCAATAAATAGCATTAAGTGGGCCAATCCAGACATAGATTGTGTGCGCAGTTTGATCCATCTTTTAGATTTAGGGGAGCTAGTCTCAAACGTTTGTTGGGGGAGACTTAGGTTTTTTTGGGGGGGAGTTATTTGTCCTGTCTTCACGCTTTTTATGATGGAGGACCACTGTAGCCACCCCCAACGACACGTTCTCAAGATGGAGGAGGAGGGAACAGCTGCAGTCGCCTGCGGTTCCTGCGCAATGTTTGCCATCTTGCCAAAGGTTGCAGGCAGCTTTACCTGTAGCAATTGCACGTTGATTGCCCTCTTACAAGACAAAGTCCAGCAACTGGAGGAACGTGTAGCTACGCTCCAAAGAATTAGAGAGCTGGAGCTCTTCTTGGAAGCAACAGAGCACACCGTCTCCACCAAGGAGGAGACAGGGGACTCCGCTGAGAAGGAGGCTAGTTCACCAACACAGGAGCCAGATATATGGAGAAACGTGACTCAAAGAAGTAGGAGGCCCAGGGTTCGCTCTGATTGTTTAGAAATACACAATCGCTTTGAGGTCCTCTACCCTAGCATGGAAGACGAAGAGCAGACTCCATTTGAGGATCTCTCCCTCATTACAGTCGATCAGGTATATGAAGACGAGCAGCAAAGTCAGTCCTCAAGGAATGTGCAGGCGACCTTGGAACGGACAGCTCACGGAAGAACCCCGACCAGACCTAAGAGGAGGCGTGTAGTGGTGATAGGGGATTCCCTACTGAGGGGAACAGAAGCAGTGATCTGTGGGCCTGACAAGATGTCTCGGGAAGTGTGCTGTCTCCCCGGGGCTAAGATCCAAGATGTAACTGAACGACTGCAAGGAATCATAAAACCCACTGACAAATACCCCTTCCTCTTGGTTCATGTGGGAACCAATGGCACTGCAAGCAATAGCCTCCAGAAGATCAAAAGAGACTACGAGGCTCTGGGCAGGAAATTGAAGCAATTAAATGCACAAATTGTCATCTCATCTGTCTTCCCAGTTGAACGACGTGGCCCAGGGAGAGAGGGAAGAATAGTGGAAGTGAACAGCTGGCTTCGCAAATGGTGTAAACAGGAACGATTTGGATTCTTAGATCACGGACTGCAGTTTCTTGAAGATGGACTTCTGGCAAGCGATGGGCTGCACCTCACAACGGTTGGGAGGAATGTTTTTGCCAAAAATCTCAGAAACCTCATCAGGAGGGCTTTAAACTGACTAATGTGGGGGAGGGAGACAGTGCTCCTGAAGGTAGGAGTCTATCAATTGATGAAGATGATCATCCAAATGTCATAGACCAAATGGGGCAAACAGCACGCAAACCTAGTGGTGGGAGGAAAAAATCCTTAAATAAGAGACACGGGGGAATGATTAATGGGCTTCAATGTCTCTACACTAATGCGCAAAGCATGGGAAAGAAACAAGATGAGCTTGAGCTCTTGGTACAGCAAACTAAATATGACATAATAGGCATCACTGAAACCTGGTGGGATAAGTCCCACGATTGGAATGTAATAATGGAGGGATACAATCTATTTCAGAGAAACAGACCAGACAAGAAAGGAGGAGGAGTGGCGTTATATGTCAGGGATGTGTATACCTGTGAAGAGATCCAAGATTTAGAACCTCAAAGCCAAAGTGAGAGCATTTGGCTCAAAATTAAGGGAGAGAAGAATAACAGTGACCTCATTGTGGGAGTTTACTATAGATCCCCAAGCCAAACGGAGGACATAGATGATGCCTTCCTGGAACAGATGGCCAAGCATGCAAAAGGAAGGGAGATAGTAGTAATGGGGGACTTCAATTACCCGGATATTTGTTGGATGTCAAACTCAGCCAAGAGCATAAGGTCAAACGGCTTCCTCACTGGCCTTGCAGACAGTAAGAGCTGTTCGACAGTGGAATTTGCTGCCAAGGAGTGTGGTGGAGTCTCCTTCTTTAGAGGTCTTTAAGCAGAGGCTTGACAACCATATGTCAGGAGTGCTCTGATGGTGTTTCCTGCTTGGCAGGGGGTTGGACTCGATGGCCCTTGTGGTCTCTTCCAACTCTATGATTCTATGATTCTATGAGATCATACAACCCTAAACCACTTGGAGACACAAGATGGATTTTGTTCCAGTCAAATAAATCACTTATTTTCTAAGGGAGCAATATTTACAGCAGTGGAAGGGGAACAAATTAACACTATTTTCAGTATAGAAAAGGCCCAGGGGTGGAATTAAGATGTATAGGCACATCGATCCCACCCACCCCTCACACCCTTTATTTATTTTTTATTAATGAGAACCTACAAATCCACTGTTTTATGGAATTGTAGTTGAACAAGGGAAACAAGAAAATAGTATTGCCGCTCTCTTTTATTGGTTTTGTTAAAATAGGATTTTCCATTCTGACTGGCCAATTTGACTGCAGCAGCCTGCTGCTGATATTATGGATAATGTTTTCTGAATGAAACTTGGATCAGAATGTTATGCTGTCCTGCATCTCAGATGGAAATAGGAACACTCTTCCTGGCCCATTCAGTTACCACCACCCCCGCTACTGCAAACTGCAGCAGTCTGATTGGTCCTAGAACAATAGGCTCCCAAATGCAGCAGTCTGATTGGTCCTAGAACAATAGGATTCAGGACTTCTGGTCGCAGCCACGGACCTGACGCAAGCGGGATTTTCTCGGAGAGGGAAAATCCGGGCTTTCGGGGGGAATCGGGGGTGCTACAGGGTGCGGTAGCCCCCCAAAACCCCTCTGGAGGGAGACCAGAGGATCAAGATCCCAGCGGAGCCAACAGCGGATCGCCTGGCCGTCAGGTAACTCCGTAAAAAGGAGCAAAGAGAACGGCGGGCGGAGAAGCAGGCACCGGGAATCCATTGTCTTCCCCCCGAAAGCGCAGCCCCAGGCTTGCAAGGCAAGTGGGCGATTGTCAATTAACAAGAAATTCGAACCGATTTGGATTTATAATTGGATTTTTACAAAAAGGAAGGTTTCGGAGTAAAAAGAAAGATTGAAAAACGGAGGTCAGCTTCATCTGAGATCGAATAGCAACGCACGACTGAGAGCGGAGTCGGAAACGAGAGGTTGGTGAAACAGCAAGCGGTTTGAACTTCTTCCTCTGAGAAAGTTTGTAAAAAAGTTATATACAGTGTTGCAAATAGTTGCAAATAGTTGCAAAAGCGGGTAGAGGAAGCAGAAACTTGTTTATATACGACTGTGGAGGGGTCTTCGTGTAACGATTGGTTTGACAGACCTCGGGAAACGGGGAAGCCTGGCTGGTGGTGAACCGAGGCAACAGCCAGGCGGGAGCAACAGCGAAAGTCCTCAGCTCGGACACCCCAAAGCAAGCATAATGTTGAAGGTGGTCCTAGAGCTCCCGAATGGCCACGCGGTGGAGGAGTTGGCTTTGGTGGATTCCGGAGCTTCGGCATCATTTTTGGAGAGCCAGTGTGGTGTAGTGGTTAAGAGCGGTAGTCACGTAATCTGGGGAACTGGGTTCGCGTCTCCGCTCCTCCCCATGCAGCTGCTGGGTGACCTTGGGCCAGCCCCACTCACCTCACAGAGTGTTTGTTGTGGGGGAGGAAGGGAAAGGAGATTGTTAGCCGCTTTGAGACTCCTGAAGGGGAGTGAAAGGCGGGATATCAAATCCAAACTCCTCCTCCTCTTCAAGGAGTTTGCAGAGCAGCACCAACTGAACCTGAGGCCTTTGGATTTTCCGCTGCAAGTCACTACAATTGATGGGAGAGAACTGTTGGGAGGTGAAGTGACCCATCAAACGCCTCCCATGAGGATGCGGGTGTCTACCCACTCCGAGGTCATCGCCTTTCACGTGGCCACGTTGGCGGGTCTGCCTATCAATCATACTGGGCATGAGCTGGTTGGCCTTGCACGATCCGGTGGTCTCCTGGCATCAACGGTCACTGATTTTTGGGTCGGCGCACTGCATGGAGAACTGCCTGGGCCTAGAGCTACCTCGACGGTTGGAGGCCGGGATGGCAGCAGCATGCAAAGCAGGGACGACCAAAATTCCTCCGTATTATCGGGACCTACAGGAGGTGTTCAGCGAGAGGGAGGCTGACACGTTGCCACCGCATCGACCGTATCCTGGGGATCACCCGGATCACCCGGATCCTGGGGGCCACGCTGCCGGTGGGCAAGCTCTATTCCATGTCGGAGCGAGAGATCAAGGACCTGAAGGACTTTATCGAGAAAAATCTAAAGAGAGGATTCATCAGGGAATCCAAGGCGGCAGGGGGGGAGCCCAGTGTTCTTTGTGGACAAGAAATCAAAGTCGAATTTTATTAGAAACATAGTCGAATTTTATTAGACTTAACCATCCAGGAGTCCATTACCTTTACCTTTAGTTCTTTGCTTCCATTTTAATGAGGGAACAGAAATATGTGAAAAGCAATGTTGCCCAATGTTATTTGATAATATGTCACAACAGGCCCATTGCTCTGAATCAAATTCAATGCAACAAACCAGCAAGGGAAAACATTAAATTTAGGGAAGCTTTTAATGTTTGGCGAACTATTGTATTTTAAGATTTTGTTGGAAGCCGCCCAGAGTTTTAATGCCCATGTTTTAATGTCCTTTTAATATGTTTTAAAGTAAAAGATTCAAGAAAGATCCTTCTTCTGGGGCCTGCCTGGTGTTAGCCTGTGTGTAGTTCAGATTCGGAAGTTTGATTGCATTTCCTGCCATTTGAGTGCAGAGTGCTCTGTGTCAGAGCTGGCCACACCTCCTTGCAGGCATGCCTTAAATACCATGGGCCTCCAACCATTTGGGCCATCTGACCAAGCAAGGCAACTGTCCAACTGCAGCACCCCCGATTCCTTTGTCAACAATGGTAGGCTTACTGGAAGGAAATGGATGGAGTATGAAGAGCCTTTTTCACTCATTGCAGCTTTTGAGCAGGCAGGGCATGTGGAACCATGCCTTCTCTTTGCAAGATCACATCTACAATGTGGATTTCAAGCAGTTTAGCCAGTGCAACTTAAGGATGGGCTTCTCTCATCATATCACATGCTCCTTCAATGCCTTATCCACCAAAGTTATGACTATTGCTATGGTGAAGACAAAACCTCCAAACGGGGTAATTCTGTTTGGAGGAAAATTCCTTCCTGGCTCTGAAAATGGCAACCATTATTGGACCACAACAAAGCCAAGGAATGCAGTGCCCTAGAAGGACAATGTTAGCTTACATAAACACACAGCATCATTAAATGGGGGGGGGGGGATAAGGAGGGTTTTTCTGCAACCAACTGTGGAGCCTGGGTTCAGATACAGACAACCTTTATCGGGTCTAAAGGCCTGTCAACCTGGCCTGTTTGGATTGGCCACAATTCAAGTAAAAAGATGGTGGCAAACCTGCCACTCCCCCGTGACTGGTCTAGGACAGGGGTCAGCAAACTTACTGTGCCTCGGTCCAGTGTCTCCAGCGCCGATCGCGCAGCAGGCCAGAGTGCGGGGGAGTGCTTGCCCATATGCGTGCGCACATGCTATTTCCGGTCACTTCCGGGTCAGAGGAGCATCGGAAATAGCTTGTGCAAGGACCCCTTGTAAACAAAAAGATACAAGAAAGATCCTTCTTCTGGGGCCTGCCTGGTGTTAGCCTGTGTGTAGTTCAGATTCTGCAGTTTGATTGCACCCAAATGGCAGAAGATGCATCGTGCTCTGTGTCAGAGCTGGCCACACCTCCTTGCAGGCATGCCTTAAATACCATGGGCCTCCAACCATTTGTGCCATATGACCAAATAAGGCAACTGTCCAACTGCAGCAGCCCTGTTTCCTTTGTAAAAGACGATGAGGAACCCAACAGAGGATGAAGTACCAAGGCACTGATGCCCCTGCTATTTGCAGAATTCTAATGATCCCAGCAGAGCTGATTCTCTACTGAGGACTTGTTGCCTCAGTTGGCCGGAATGACTGACTGCAGGTACAAGGCAGGGCAGACCTCGTAGACACCCAGGGCTTTAGCCCCCTCAATACTTCTAGGAAGGGTGCTCAGTCCCCCCAGTATTGAGGGGACCGCCATCCCCCCCCACCAGGCTGTTGCTGTGGCCACAAATGACTGTCACCAGCAGCCGTGGGAGGCCAAGGGCCCTGTTAGCCACGAGGGACATGCGACAAATATGAATGGCCACGCCTGGCAGGGGAGGCAAAGATGGAGGAGAGGGGAGGGGGGGGGATTTGATTTAATCCATTTGCATACTGCAGGGTATCATAACAGGTTTCCAAACAAATAAACAACTTTTAACCAAGAGGAAGGAACCAGAATGATTGGCAACTCAAACTAGAGCAAAATCCTTAGTTTTTCACCCCATCTTAATGCAGCCTACGGGCGTAGGTACCTGAGCGGGATGTACGACAGATGTGGATGAACACATCTAGGTCACATTGAGGAATTTGACCACACAGACGGGCCAGTGAGTGAAAGATGAAGGAGAATTTGGAATGTTAATAACTCCTCCCACCCATCTCAGGCAAACTGGTGGGGCAGCTACATGCATTCTCAGAAAACACAAGATTGTTAAATCCATTCCCAGCTGGATTAAATCCTGGCCATGGGGGCTCAGCCCGCCCCCCCCCCCACTATCCCCCATCGCCAGGTTGTAGTTATGGGGCTGCAAATGACAGTCACCTACAGCTGCAGGTGGCACACACCATAGGTAGCCGAGTGGGACATGAGAGAATCAGAACAGGTGGAGTCTTCACCATCTATCTCCTATGAGAGAAGCACCTGTGACAGTAAGGACCCCTTTCTAAACCAAAAGATACAAGAAAGCAGGGGTAACGGGTATATGGGGCTTCAGCCCCCTCAATATTTCTAGGCAGGGGGATCAGTCCCTCCGATACCGAAGGGGCCGCCACCGGCCACTGCTGGGTTGTTATGGGACTGCAAGTGGCCATCTTGAGCAGCCACAGGAGGCATGGGATGTAGGTAGCCAAGTAGGACATGCGATGGACGTGGATGGACACCCCTGGGTCACATCTGAGGAATTTGACTGCAATTTGGCAAAAAGCTGATTACAGAATAGCAGCTGTCTCTTGAATTGTGCCCGCCATCCCTTCTCCTGCCTGTGAGTAGCTGCTTGCTCTGCCTATGCAGCTTCAGTAAAGTTAGCCTTGAAAAGTTTGTGCATTTCTAAATTTGTCTGGCAGGGCAAGAAACCCAGAATAAAATTTAAGATTTTAACTGATGCAAAGGAAAGGGGGGGGGGATTTGCCCTGCCAGATTTTAAACTTTATTATGAATCAGCAGCTTTCTGCTGGTTGAAAGACTGGCTGCTTCTTGAGAATATAGACATTTTGGATTTAGAAGGTTTTAACAATATTTTTGGGTGGCATGCATAAAGGTTTTAAAAATCATATTGTCAGGAAAGCATTGTATAATGTTTGGATTAAATATAAAGACTTGCTGGAAAATAAAACTCCAAGGTGGTTGTCGCCAATGGAGGCAAAGTCTGTGAAAAGACTCAATATGGAGTCCAAATGGCCGAAATATTGGGAAATTCTGGAACAAGAAGGGGATAAACTGAAATTGCAGAGTTTTGAGAAATTAAAAGATAAAGTGTGAGAGTGGCTTCATTATTATCAAATAATGGAGGCTTACAAGTTGGACCAGAAAATTGGCTTCCAGGTGGAAAAATCAAAATTGGAAACAGAATTGTTAGAACCCAAAATTAAGAATTTGTCAAAAATGTATAACTTGCTGTTGAAATGGAATACGCAGGATGAAACGGTTAAATCAGCTATGATCAAGTGGGCACAAGATATTGGTCATAACATTATGTTTGTTGACTGGGAACAGTTGTGGACCACCGGTATGAAATTTACGGCATGTAATGCCCTAAGAGAGAATATTATGAAAATGATCTATAGGTGGTACATGACCCCAGTCAAGCTTGCAAAAATCTACCACTTGCCTGATAACAAATGTTGGAAATGTAAAGAAAATGAAGGTACATTCTTTCACCTTTGGTGGACGTGCCCAAGGATTAAGGCTTTCTGGGAAATGATCTATAATGAAATGAAAAAAAGTATTTAAATATACCTTCCTGAAGAAACCAGAGGCCTTTCTCCTGGGCATGGTCGGCCAATTGGTGCCAAAGAAGAATAGAACATTCTTTATGTATGCTACAACAGCAGCAAGAATACTCATCGCAAAGTATTGGAAGACACAAGATCTACCCACCCTGGAAGAATGGCAGATGAAGATGATAGACTACATGGGACTGGCAGAAATGACTGGCAGAATCCGAGACCAGGGAAGAGAGACGGCGGAAGAAGATTGGAAGAAATTTAAGGACTATCTTAGGAAATATTGCAAAATTAATGAATGTTAGAATGATGTTGGTTTAGAAATTAAGTGGTTTCCAGCTGTAATGATTAAGTAAAAAGAAAAGAAGGGTTCAAAATTAAATGAAAATTAAGGGAGAAGATTTGTTGAATTAATAATTAGAAATTGGAATACAGAAAGGGGAGGTATGAGGAGGTCGGGGAAGTAAGTTATAAGAAAATAAGGGAACGAAACCTTATTTGTTTTTAAATAGTTTTTAGTTTTGTATTTTGTCTTTTTTATATCTGTTATTTTCTGTGTTTGTCTTTTGTTTTTGCTATTGTTTTTTCTTTTTTCTGTATAATTTTTAAAACTTTAATAAGTATCTTTTTAAAAAATATAAAAAAATGAAAAGTTTGTGCATTCTGGCCCCACCATTCTCCCACCACCACCGCCACTGCTTACCTATTTGCCTACTTTTCACCTTTGAATCTCTGGATTAGTACATGTGGAATGTGCACACAAGCACAGAGAGTGAAATGTAAAGTATTGCACTTGGGCAAAAAAAATGAGAGGCACAAATACAAGATGGGTGACACCGGGCTTGAGAGCAGTACATGTGAAAAGGATCTTGGAGTCTTGGTTGACCACAAACTTGACATGAGCCAACAGTGTGACGCAGCAGCTAAAAAGGCCAATGCAGTTCTGGGCTGCATCGATAGAGGAGTATAGCATCTAGATCAAGGAAAGTAATAGTGCCACTGTATTCTGCTCTGGTCAGACCTCACCTGGAGTACTGTGTCCAGTTCTGGGCACCACAGTTCAAGAAGGACACTGACAAACTGGAACGGGTCCAGAGGAGGGCAACCAAAATGGTCAAAGGCCTGGAAACGATGCCTTATGAGGAACGGCTAAGGGAGCTGGGCATGTTCAGCCTGGAGAAGAGGAGGTTAAGGGGTGATATGATAGCCATGTTCAAATATATAAAAGGATGTCACATAGAGGAGGGAGAAAGGTTGTTTTCTGCTGCTCCAGAGAAGCGGACACGGAGCAATGGTTCCAAACTACAAGAAAGAAGATTCCACCTAAACATTAGGAAGAACTTCCTGACAGTAAGAGCTGTTCGACAGTGGAATTTGCTGCCAAGGAGTGTGGTGGAGTCTCCTTCTTTGGAGGTCTTTAAGCAGAGGCTTGACAACCATATGTCAGGAGTGCTCTGATGGTGTTTCCTGCTTGGCAGGGGGTTGGACTCGATGGCCCTTGTGGTCTCTTCCAACTCTATGATTCTATGATTCTAGGTGCTGCCAGTCAGAATAGACAACACTGTGCTTGATGGACAAACCAGCTGGCCTGGTATAAAACAGCTTCCTATGTTCCTAAAACTCACTTTGAAACAGCCTGGTGTTCTCTGGACTGGCATAGTCTAGTAATCCAGGTTATCAATGGTAGCAACAGAGATGAATTTCTGAAACAAACTTGACAAGACTGAGGGTTTTTGCTGTCAGACCTGCTAAGTTTGTCTGCAGTTTTGTGCTAGCTTCCTACACACACCGCTCCCATCTCCCTCATTTATTAAATGAATGACACGTTTCAAAGTTGGGGGGGGGGGAGCGCAATCTTAGGGAACAGACAAATAAAGTGCTAAGTGCCAGCTAGCTGAAAATGGAAAAATATAACATGCTATGGAGCCTGGCAACCCAACAAAGCAAGATGCATATGCGGGGGCACTAACAATGAGCAAAAAAAGGAGGCGAGAGCACAGTTTAGCCTTTAGAGAAGCAGAGGGGCTTATGGAATGTTTGTGTCAAGTTTTGCAACCTCTGGGGAACTTGCTTGTGATGCTGCAGTTACTTGGCACAGAGAAACGAAACATCACATCTCTCTTAACTGAACCATCCTACAGACTGGAAGTACTGTACATTACGAGTGCATGGCGAGTTGCTGCCAAATGTTTGCCTGCTTGATTTCCCTAGCACATAAGCAGACTTCAGCTGAAATCACATGTGGGCATGTAAGCATGAACTGAACTACTGACTGAAACACTGGCAGGCATTTCTGTGGACACAGATGTAATTTTCTTCCAGCTATGATCATGGGGACAGCTGTACCTGACTCTGTTTACAGTCCAAATTGCATTAACATTTCCCTGGTTGGAAAGACAGACACAGCCGAAGAGGGTACATCTGGTCAAGTGTAGAAGGAAGTCAGAAAATGGGTGATTGATACCCAAGTCATTTCTTTCCCCTGGGATGTAAACAGGTTTTGCCTTCTCACCCACACCCCACCACTTTCATGTGACAAAGAGTGTTCTCCTTAATGGAGAGCGCTGGTTGCGGTGGGGTCTATCAGGCCACCCCCCCCCTCTTGGTTGCCAGGCAGGATTGGAAAGTTGGCCTGTGGCAATGATTAGTTGGTTGAGTTGCTGGGGCAATTTATGTGTTGCAATTTGGTGGGAGGGATCTAATGCTTTATATTCTGTGCACGCAGCTTGGAAACTTTCTCTTTGCTGCGTGCATCGGAACACCCACCCGCCCGCCCGCCCGCCCGCCCTAAATTTAAGGGTTTTTGTTATAAAGCTTCTGAATTTCATGGATTAGGAAGTACTGAAATTTTCTAATATATATAAATGTATTAGCTGGGCTTCTATGGGTGAAAGAAAATCAAAAGCCTTTCTGCCTCGCCCCTTTCTCCTCTAAGAACGCTGAAGCCTCATTATCAACAGCTATCTTTCCCCAGCTATTCCTTTTCCAGCTTCTCTTCCAGCTAGAGTCCCAATAGCATCCAAAAGAGTCACAGATTCTCCATTACTATTAGCAAACAACTATGGGAACTGTAAGTGACGATTGTTTAAATGTTTTCACACTTAATCTTAAAATAGCACAATCTTTTGGAAACATTGGCTTTGAAATTTTTGGTCCGGGCCTAAAGCTTAAGCTTGAATAACGCCTAAACGCAATAGGCTATGCAAAGCTGCCTTTGCTTTTTGCTACTATAAAAGTTGTATTAATATTTGGTTTTTATGTAGTAGGAAAACTGATAAACCAAATGTTAAGTAGGTACAAATATTATGTCTAAGTAAATAATTTTCCGCACACACAAACAAAAAAGATAGTTCCCGTCCTCAAGTTTACAATCTCATTCCTAATCCTTTTTGGGTAGTCTGAAAGCTTTTTTCTTTCTTTTTTAAGGTGGGGGAAACCCGAAATGAAAGTAGGAATGTGTTTAAGCTAAAGTTGAATTGTAATGTTTGTTTATAATGCTTCTGAATTTCATGGACTGGGAAAAGCCTCAATGACCTTGCTCCCAGCCCTTCCCTTGCTGCAAAAAATAAAATAAAAATATCTACAACCACAGGAGTTTTACTCCACATTGCCTTAGATGGCTAAGCTAACATGTTTAACTGGAGAAAAATCATTACTAGCATTTGTTAAGGATTGGAAGTTTCCTATGGACCTTTTGTGTGAAAGAGAAAATGAACTTGCAGTATCTGAATTTGAAGATTGAAAAAAAAAATACTCTCTTTAACATTCTGTTTTCTATAAACTAGTATCATACGTAGCTACCGAGACCCAGAAGTCCTTTTATTCTAGTCTCTCCCTTTAGTTGTTTTCTTTCTTTCCCTTTGTCTTCTACTTTTGTTTTCTCTTTTTCTTGTATTTTCTTCCTTCTGACTTTCTTTCTGCTCTTTCTTAGCTTAAGTAGCTGTTTTAACTCAGCATATTATAAAATATATATTTATAATGAATATTATTTCTGTCTGTCTTAGAATAAGTATCAATCAATAAATACAAACTTTTTAAAAAAAGGATTTTTACACCACAAACTCTTTCCCCAGTGTTATATCGCAAACTATTCCCCCAAGGAAAACACCCTAGCAGTTTCTTGCTGCAGCCCCAGCCCTGCCCCAAACCTCACCCTGCCAGCCCCACAAATCCCACTCCCAGCCAAGTTCTGTATGGCTCGCCCCTTCCTTCTCCTCCATAAGTACCCTGAAGCCTAATTTGCAACAACTGTGTCTTTCCTCAGTTGCTCCTAATCCTGCAGATATCCTCCACCTGCTGTCCAGGGACCCAATGCAGCATCTATGCAAGAGGGAAATCCAGAGGCCTGACATCAGCACACCCTGTGGCATGACTGCACAGCCTATAGTGGCAAAGGACTGAGGACCCCCGAAATTTAAAAGAAGGGGTGGGCCCCTTCAAAATTCCCTGGGACAGTGAGACTTTAACACTCCCTATCATAGGCGCCGACTCCATGGGGCCTGAGGGGGCCCGAGCCCCCTCAAAAATTCGTTTGGGGGGCTCTGCCCCCCAATAATTTAAGAAAATTATATTACTGCTGCGAAGAGGCGGGAGGGAGAGGAGGCCCCTTGGGAGGAGCGGGCAGGTGCTGGGGCGGCAGCGCCGGGCGGGGGCCGAGGGGTGGGCGCCCCCCTGCGCGGGCATCGCCTCGCCGCCGCCGCGGGTTTGGCCAAACAAGGCCAGGATCCAGGCCCGCCCCGCTCTCCTTATTTGGTGCCCGGTTCCGGCTCCCGGGTGGCCTCCTCCCACCCGCTCTCGCTACCAGTGGAAAGAGAGACGGAGGTGCAGCGGAACCCGCAGCCTTTGCAGGCGCCGCCCGGCCGGGGGAGGGGAGCGCGGAGGAGCCCCGCGGGCCTGGGCCCGGCCAGCCGAGCCCTCCCGAATTGCGCCCCGCAGCCAGGATCTTGTGGCGAGGACCCCGGTATGGGCCCCCCCAATATTTTTTATAAGTCGGCGCCCCTGCTCCCTATGGTGTGCTTGAGATATCTAGGGGTCAAGGTACTCCCAAAATTTTCAATAGGCGTGGGCCCCCTCAGAATTCCCTGGGATCACACAATCTCAGCACACCCCCATGTTGTGCTTGTGACATATACAGGATGGGGAGGCCAAGGACTCCAAATTTTCAAGGGGGTGCCCCCCTCAAAATACCCTGGAGCGGTGTGATGTCAGCACATGCCATCTAAGGGGACATGGGCTGAGGGCCCCCAAAATGTTGAAGCCCCCCCCAAAAAAAATTCCCTAGGGTCCTGTCATGCAATTTCAGCACACCCCATGTTGTGCTCATGCCGTCTAGGGGGACATGGGCTGAGGGCCCCCAAAATGTTGAAGCGCCCCCCCCCCCAAATTCCCTAGGGTCATGTCATGCAATTTCAGCACACCCCATGTTGTGCTCATGCCGTCTAGGGGGGCATCGGCTGAGGGGCCCCAAAATGTTGGAGCGCCCCACCCCCCAAATTCCCTGGGGTCCTGCAATTTCAGCACACCCCATGTTGTGCTCATGCCGTCTAGGGGGACATGGGCTGAGGGCCCCCAAAATGTTGAAGCGCCCCCCCAAAATTCCCTAGGGTCATGTCATGCAATTTCAGCACACCACATGGTGTTCTTGTGCCATCTAGGGGGGCATCGGCTGAGGGGCCCCAAAATGTTGAAGCGCCCCACCCCCCAAATTCCCTGGGGTCATGCAATTTCAGCACACCCCATGTTGTGCTCATGCCGTCTAGGGGGACATGGGCTGATACCCCGGGATGCACCACTGAATTTTTCTTCAAACATCTGTGGGCCTGGTGTGACACGATATCAAATTTCATTGGACAAAAATTGTTTTTCACACATGCATGCTTCTCTTCCCCCCCTTAAAATGGAAGCAACTAAGTAAAGATACACTGCCTCCGATTCTCATAACCCTTAGATTTTCATAGGCAGCTGTCTGCAAAGGTCATCCATCAGGGCGACCAAGACTGACTCAGTTCTTCGGCCAGGATTGAACCCAGATGGGCATGGATTTAAATCATCTGTGTTTTCCAAGAATTCTTGTAGCTGCCCCACTGCTATCGCCTCCTATGACTAGGCGGACAATGACCTTTTAACACACTGAAAGCTCCCAAGTCCAAAAGGTGTGAAGGGGGCCAACTCCCACTTGCACGGGCAAAGGCACTTTATCTGCGACTGGTGCCACCCACCCAAGCCACTGTTTGAACGGCTGAGATGTAGGAAACATCACAATATCATACTCTGGGAAGGTACTGTCAGTACAGGACTGGACCAGAGCAGGCAGTCTGAATTGTCAACCATTTTGCATTCTATATTCCCTATCTTTTAAACAACCCTCGTTTGTTGCGGCAGTTTTGCGGCTCTTAAAAGCCAGAAGGGTACTAGCAGCAGGACCAAGCTACACCCCTCAGCTGTTTAGAACCTTCCTTAGGCACCATTTATGCATGATCTTTGTTTTGCAGCCTTTTCAGAGCATGAGGTTAATCCCCTGTTCTCCTTGTTTTCCTAAAGAAAATGTGATATTCAATGTTTTTGGGGGGGTTTTCAATTTTTTTAATTGATTTTCCAGCTCTGACACGGCGCACGATGCATTTTCTGCCATGTGGGTGCAATCAAACTGCAGATTCTGAACTACACGTGGGCTGATACCCCGGGATGCACCACTGAATTTTTCTTCAAAAATCTGGGGGTACACCACCTAAGCTTTGAGCTACCTCTCCAATAGTGACCCATCAACACCAAACAGTTTGTCGTTGGCTTCCTTGGCATAGTTCTTCAAGTAGGAGGCTTCCTTAGCAAAGTAAACAGTAGCAAAGTAAACTGCGCTATTAACTGACAAGGCCAAGCAGGCGTTCAAGATGTCTGTGCAAATAGGCTTTATCCAGGACGCTCCTGTGCCATGGAAAAGGTCTCTGTCCAAGGAGGTCTGGTCCTCTACTGAGTGTATCTGGGAAATGTGCCTCTTCTGCCTTCTGATAGGCTACACCTGAAAAGAGCCACTTCTGCCATTGTGAAAGCTGAGCCCTCTTGAGGTGGTAGGAGGACCCATGCAGCAGGATAAAGCCCACAAAAAACACTCTCCTGCGAGGGCTACAGTGCGAAGGACTGGAGCAAGAAACCATAAACAGTGTGCAGGAAAGGTAAATGTTTGTAAAACGATCCTGAGAATTTGTTGGGCTGCAGACTTAGGCAAATTTGGGCTGGGGGAAAAAAAAGTCCTGAAAACCATTCTCTTAGAGTTAGTTTTTCCATTATTAATGATACTTGGATGCTTCATATATAGTTAGTGCTGATGAATAAAGTATACCTGTCAGGGGCTCAGAAGGAGAGACACAGGAGGGGGAGCAAATGGAGAGTGAGGAGGAGGAGTACGAGGGAGGTGCAGGCAGTGACAGTGGCCAGAGTTATTCCACAAGCCTCTCTAGCGAATCGGAGGACTCACAGAAGGGAGCGCCGGTGGCCAGAGCGAATGGGGCTCCAGGGGGGAAGCCCCAGGAGGAAGGGGCTAGCGGGGAGTCCCTGAGCAGCAGCTGGAAATCAGGACCAGCTTCTCCACCAGAGCGCAGTGGGGAGGGGGAGTCCCAGGAGTCGGGACCAGTGTCCTCACCACCAGAGGGAGGAGAGGAGTCAGGTTTGGCAACGCCCACATCAGGAAGCGGGGAAACGGTCAGAAGGAAAGTCACCGGCTGGGCGCGCGCGCCAAGTTCAAATGTACAGGAGCGCGGCACAGCAGGGAGCCCAGAAAGGGAGCCAGGTCCTAAAGCCCGCCGCAGGGAGGGGCAAGACTCAGGAGGCTCAGCGTCAGAGGAGTCCAGGAAGGAGGGAACCCCAGAGGGCAGAAAGACCCAGCGAAGGAAAGAGCAGCGTAGGAGGTGGAGCCGGGCTAGAATCTTAAACTGGTGTGGGTGGAGCAGTGAGTCAGAGGGGACTTAGCCGGTCTAGCGTCGAGACGTGGGTCTGCGCGCCCAGAGCTTGGAAATGGAAACTAAACTTTAATAAAGACTTTTGTATATAACATCCACTGGGCGTTGGTCCTCTGTGAGCTGGGAACTAGCGGCAGTCCTGACAATACCTGATGATTACTTAGAGGTGATTAGTTTTCCTGTTAAGCAAATAATGGGTACAATGATGGAGTTTTCTGCTTCTCACAATTCCTTTGTCAGCTGAGTTTCTTCCAAACCTCTAATCTATTTTTGAAAAGACTCTTGGTAATAGTAATTGTCAGGGGTTCAGAAGGAGAGACACAGGAGGGGGAGCAAATGGAGAGTGAGGAGGAGGAGTACGAGGGGGGCGCAGGCAGTGACAGTGGCCAGAGTTATTCCACAAGGCTCTCTAGCGAATCGGAGGACTCACAGAAGGGAGCGCCGGTGGCCAGAGCAAGGGAGATTCCAAGGGAGAAACCTCAAGAGGGAGGGGCCAGCGGGGAGTCCCTGAACAGCAGCTGGAGATCAGGGCCAGCGTCTCCACCAGAGCGCAGTGGGGAGGGGGAGTCCCAGGAGTCGGGACCAGTGTCCTCACCACCAGAGGGAGGAGAGGAGTCAGGTTTGGCAACACCCACATCAGGAAGCGGGGAAACGGTCAGAAGGAAAGTCACCGGCTGGGCGCGCGCGCCAAGTTCAAATGTACAGGAGCGCGGCACAGCGGGGAGCCCGGGAAGGGAGCCAGGTCCTAAAGCCCGCCGGAGGGAGGGGCAAGACTCAGGAGGCTCCGCGTCAGAGGAGTCCAGGAAGGAGGGAACCCCAGAGGGCAGAAGGACCCAACGCAGGAAAGAGCAGCGCAAGAGGTGGAGCCGGGCTAGAATCTTAAACTGGTGTGGGTGGAGCAGTGAGTCAGAGGGGACTTAGCCGGTCTAGCGTTAAGACGTGGGCCTGCGCGCCCAGAGCTTGGAAATGGAAACTAAACTTCAATAAAGACTTTTGTATATAATATCCACTGGGCGTTGGTCCTCTGTGAGCTGGGACCTAGCGGCAGTCCTGACAGTAAGTCCCCTCTCTATTTTCACCAATTTTGCAACCTCGTGGAGTGCGGGAAAGCAGCGAGGGGTGAAGATTGGTGCTTCGCGAGCTCACGAAAAACAGGGAAATGACTACCGAAGAGAGGATAGCGAGTTTGCAAAACGCAGTGACGCAGTTGACTGCAGAAATTGCGGCTTCCAGAAAGAAAGAACAGGAAGCAGCTGCTGCCTGCCAGGATCTGCGAACCAGGTTAGAAGTGCTAAGTACACAGAGGCTACCCGCCACCAGACCAGAAGGGATTGGGCTGGGAAACAGAGGAGGGAGCCTGGTATCTCACTTCAATGGGGACCTGCAGGAGTATCCTAACTTCAGAGCAGATGTGATTTATGCATTGCAGCTGCTTGACAAAGACTTTAAAAATGAGGAAGAGAGAGTGGGATTTATTATTTCGCATTTACGGGGGGAGGCAAAATCGTGGCTGCGCAATCTATGGAGAGACAAGGATCCAGCCCTCCAAAATGCGACTGCCTTCATTAAAGTGATGGATGCGTGTTTTTTATCTGAGATTGATGTGGATATCGCTAGGAGGGAGATTCACGGACTAAGACAAGGTAAAGCCACTGTGAGGCAATATCATTCACGTTTTTTCGGATTGGTGAATGTACTAGCCTGGGAGAAAGAATCGCCTGCCGTCAGAGACCTGTTCTGGGAGGGGTTGAGCGGAGCTGTGAAAGACGAGATCGCAAGGGGGGGAAGACCCCAAACCACCAAGGAAGTGGTGGAACGGGCACTCTCCATTGGGGTTCGGTTGGAAGGACGCCCTTGGGGCAGGGAGGAAGGGCATTTGGGACGCACGCCAGCGAGAGGACTGCCTCCCTTCCCCAAGGAGGCGGCGCGCGCTCGATCCATGCCTCCGCTGGGAGGGGGAGAGGAGCCGATGGAGATAGGTGGTGCTAAGGCTCACTCCACAGTCGGAGCCCTAACTCCGGGAGCAGTCAAGATGAAGCCTCCTAGAGGAACCAGGAAGTGCTACATCTGCGACAGTGCTCAGCATATGGCAAAAGAGTGTCCCCAGCGGTTTCACAAGCATACTGCAGCCGCAGCGACAGTAACAGACGCAATTCAGCAGAGGGAGTCGCAGCAGGAAAACTCCACTGTCTGGCTGGAGATGGCGTCTCTGGGGACCAGCCAGACAAGTCAGTGAAGCAATCCCCAGGGATCTTACAGCCCACCGACCCCCTCCCACCCAAACCAGTAGTGCAGCTCACCGCATCCCTTCAGCTCCCCAATGGGCTACTTGTGGAAATTCCCATCACCATCGACTCGGGGAGCAATGCAGATTTTATAGACATGCAGTTCCTCCAGCAACATGGCATAGCCCTTCTGCCAGCGGCGGTACCTCTGAAAGTCGTCACAGTGGACGGCAGGGAGCTACTGGGAGGGCAAGTGCTACAGCAGACGCCGCCAATGGTGATGCGCATTGGAAACCACCGTGAGGTCATCAGCTTCAACGTCACCCGCCTGTCAGACACGCCCATAGTGTTGGGAATGAGTTGGTTGGATAGGCACAGCCCGGCATTAGCTTGGTACCAGCGGCAACTGACCTTCGGCTCCTCTTACTGCGCAGAACACTGCATCCTGGCGGACTTGGAAGATGAGGGGCACGAGGATGGACCACAGCTGAACTTGGGCATGTTGCAAGCGGTGCCTAACAAATACAAGGAGTTTTTGGAGGTCTTCTGCGAGAAAGAGGCGGATAAGCTGCCACCCCACAGACCCTACGACTGCAAGATCGACCTCCTGCCCGGGGCGACGCTCCCGACGGGGAAACTGTACTCCATGTCTGAGGATGAATTGCAAGAGCTCAGGGAGTTCATAGATCACAACCTGAAGCGGGGATTCATCCGGGAGTCCAAGGCGGCAGGAGGCAGTCCAGTGTTCTTTGTAAAGAAGCGGGACACGCCCCAAAAGAGGCTGGTCGTTGATTTCCGCTTCTTGAACCTCAAGACCAAGCCCTCAGCCTTCCCTATGCCCAAGATTGATGACCTGCTGGCGACGGTGAGGAAGGGTCGCATCTTTACCAAGTTGGATCTGCGCGGAGCGTACAATCTCATTCGCGTACGGGAAGGCGACGAGTGGAAAACAACCATGTTTACGCCGCTGGGCACTTATGAATACAGAGTTATGCCTTTTGGATTAAAAAATGGTTCCCACTGCTTTCAAGCCTTCATGCATCATGTCTTGGCGGGTCTCCTCTACAAGAAGTGCGTCTGCTTCCTGGATGACATCCTGATCTTCTCGGAATCGCCGGAGGCTCACGAGAGAGATGTTAGGGAAGTTCTGCAGAGGCTGCGGGAGCACAGGCTGTACGCCAAGCTGGAGAAGTGCCAGTTCGACAAGACGGAGGTGGATTTCTTGGGCTACAAACTGTCCGACAAGGGACTGGCTATGGACGGTGCCAAGGTACGTGCAGTACTGGATTGGAAGAGCCCACGCAATAGGAAAGAAGTACAGAGGTTTGTAGGTTTTGCCAACTTTTATCGCAAGTTCATCAAGGGTTTCGCCATGCAGACAGCGGCCATCACCGACACCCTCAGTTCCAAGAAGAAGAGGTTCATCTGGACGGAGCAGGCAGAGCAGTCCTTTCAGAAGCTCAAGCAGCTCTTCGCTTCCGAAGAGAACCTACTGCACGTAAATCCCAGCAGGCCCATGAGAGTGGAGACGGACGCCTCAGACAGGGCCGTGGGAGCCGTTCTGTTGCAGCAAGACCACCAGGGGGACTGGAAGCCGTGCGCTTTCTACTCCAGAAAACTCAGCAAAGCGGAGCAGAACTACACCATTTGGGACAGGGAGTTGCTGGCCATACATGCAGCCTTCAAGGTGTGGCGGCACTTCCTCGTCGGAGCCAAGCACACGGTGCAGGTCCGCACAGACCATAAGAACTTGGAGTACTGGCACACGGCGAGGTTCCTGAACCAGCGACACATCCGCTGGGCGGAGTTCTTTGCAGATTTCGACTTCAGAATTGAGTACATCCCAGGAAACAGCAACGTCTTGGCGGACGCGCTGTCCAGAAAACCGCAGTATCTGGAGGCAGAGGCACCGGCGGCGGCCAAGCACATTTTCACACCACAGGCGTGGGCATGCGCGTCAGCCACGGTGGACCTGGACGCGGTGCGCCGCGCGCTGCAAACGGACTCGTTCGCCCGAGCCAAGATGGAGGAGGTGTGCAGTGGCAAGGCGAGGGGCGACGAATTCCAAGTGCGCGACGGCCTGCTCCTACGCAAGGGAGTCCTCTACGTACCAGGAGACAGCCTCCGCGCGAAGGTCCTGCAACAGCTGCACGACGCGCCCAGCGCGGGGCACTTCGGCAAGGAGAAGACGGTGGACTTAGTAGCCAGAGACTTTTGGTGGCCTAAGATGCGGGGGGATGTCGCGGACTATGTCAATAGGTGCGACACCTGCCAAAGGGCTAAGCCTGTGCACCAGCCGCCGGCGGGCCTGTTGGAACCGCTACAGACACCGTTCGTACCGTGGGAGAGGGTGGCCCTGGACTTTGTCACAGATCTACCCAGCTCAAGGGGCAAGACGGCAGTGCTCGTGGTAGTGGACCTGTTCACCAAGATGGCCCACTTCATTCCGTGCGCGAAGGTGGCCACGGCCGAGCAGACCGCTAAGATGTTCATAGACCACGTGTTCAAGGTGCACGGCCTACCACGGTCTATTTTGTCCGACCGGGGGCGCCAGTTCATCTCCAACTTCTGGCAAAAGCTGATGGGATTCCTGAACGTCAAGGTCAGCCTGGCGTCGGCGAGACACCCGCAAACTAACGGGCAGGCGGAAAGGGTCAACGCCATCATGCAGCAGTACCTGAGATGCTACGCGAACCAGCAGCCATCAACCTGGGTGGACTATCTACCGTTGGCCGAGTTTGCCTACAACAACACGAAGCACGGGTCCACGGGGGTGACCCCATTTTTCGCCAACTACGGGAGGCATCCCAGAACCTTCCCGGGTCTGGACACAGTGCGGGAGGGGGAGCCACAGGGAGCAGAGGAAGTGGCAGCGGAGTTGCAGGAGATCCACGAGCAGCTCAGGAGGCAGTTAGAGTTGGCAAAACAGGCTTACAAAGTGCAGGCAGATCGACACAGGAGGGTTGGGGAGGACATCCAGGTGGGAGACTGGGTCTGGTTGGCAGCACAAGCAGTTCCAGCCAGATCGTTAGCCAAGAAGAAACTAGGGCACAAGCAGCTAGGGCCTTACCAAGTAGAGGCGCAGATCAACCCAGTGGCCTTCCGGTTGACACTCCCGGAGGGTTCCAGAATGCACCCGGTCTTTCATAGATCAGTGCTCACGCCCTACAGAGAGCCCCACAGGTTTCAAGCACCGGGGAAGGCGCCAGACCCGCTCAGAGAAGCGCCCAAAAAAGGGGGGTCGCCGAAAGGGGAGCCACTTAATGAAGCCACTGAGATTTTAGACTCAAGGTGGGGGGAGGACGGGATTGAATATCTTCTCGCCACAGAGGACACCCCGGCCAGCGCCAACAGGTGGGTGCCGGATTACGCAGTGGAAGAGCAGTTGCTCAAGGAAGAATTCCACACACTTTTCCCGCACAAGCCGATGCCGGCGGGCTTTTTCGAGGATTGTTTGTTCACACCCACACTCTCGGCCAGCACTTTCCGGGGTTTCTCGTCAGCTGAGGACTCGGCTCCGGGAGGCAGCTCTCCGGAGGGATCACTTTCAGGTTTTGGCACGGGGGGATCTTATTGGTGGGAGGACCAACCCGAAGTGGGCTGGCGCAGAGACATGCCGAAGGGGCCCTGGGAGGTGGACCCCCATCAAGCAACAGGGGGAGGAGGGCTCTTGGGTGATTTGGGGTTGAGCGCAGATTTCGAGCACACCGCGCAGGAGATGGAAGCGGAGGAGGTCGTCGTCGACGAGCCCATGGGGGACTTCCCGGACTTATCTCGATGGTTGCAAGCCTCAGGGGACGAGCTGTATCCTGGACTCACCCCTACAACAATGGAGCACCCGGAACCCGCACCGGAAGAGGGGGAGGGGGGAAGGGGGGGTTTCGAGGGGGGGATGGATGTCAGGGGTTCAGAAGGAGAGACACAGGAGGGGGAGCAAATGGAGAGTGAGGAGGAGGAGTACGAGGGGGGCGCAGGCAGTGACAGTGGCCAGAGTTATTCCACAAGCCTCTCTAGCGAATCGGAGGACTCACAGAAGGGAGCGCCGGTGGCCAGAGCAAGGGAGATTCCAAGGGAGAAACCTCAAGAGGGAGGGGCCAGCGGGGAGTCCCTGAACAGCAGCTGGAGATCAGGGCCAGCGTCTCCACCAGAGCGCAGTGGGGAGGGGGAGTCCCAGGAGTCGGGACCAGTGTCCTCACCACCAGAGGGAGGAGAGGAGTCAGGTTTGGCAACACCCACATCAGGAAGCGGGGAAACGGTCAGAAGGAAAGTCACCAGCTGGGCGCGCGCGCCAAGTTCAAATGTACAGGAGCGCGGCACAGCGGGGAGCCCGGGAAGGGAGCCAGGTCCTAAAGCCCGCCGGAGGGAGGGGCAAGACTCAGGAGGCTCCGCGTCAGAGGAGTCCAGGAAGGAGGGAACCCCAGAGGGCAGAAGGACCCAACGCAGGAAAGAGCAGCGCAAGAGGTGGAGCCGGGCTAGAATCTTAAACTGGTGTGGGTGGAGCAGTGAGTCAGAGGGGACTTAGCCGGTCTAGCGTTAAGACGTGGGCCTGCGCGCCCAGAGCTTGGAAATGGAAACTAAACTTCAATAAAGACTTTTGTATATAATATCCACTGGGCGTTGGTCCTCTGTGAGCTGGGACCTAGCGGCAGTCCTGACAGTAATAATAAGCAATAATGGGAATATTGTTGGCTCTGTACCGTGCCATGCTAATGAGTACTCCTTTTTCCGGATGGATACTAGAATCAGCAAGGGATACCCACATGACCTGAAAGTGTTGCTGTGCAATGCCAGGTCAATGATTCATAAGACCACTGCCATCCATGACTTGATCATGGATGGAGGACTTGACCTGGCATGTGTAACAGAGACTTGGTTGGATGAAGCAGATGGGCCTGTCCTTGCCGCTGCTTGTCCACCAGGTTTCTCTTACGCACAGCAACCCAGGTCATGTGGGCGGGGAGGGGGGGTTGCAGTGATTTTTAGGAAGTCATTAGTTTGCACCAGGCGTCCTATTGGGAAGACACAGTTTTCCGAGCACATGTTCTGGAAGTTGGGCAATAGGGGCAGTACGGGATTCCTTTTGGTGTACCGACCTCCCCGCTGCACCAAGGATTCCCTGCCCGAGCTGCTTCAGGTCGTGGCGGATGTTCTCCTGGAGACACCTAGCTTGGTTGTCCTAGGGGATTTTAACATCCATGCCGACACGACCTTACAAGGGTCTGCTCGGGACTTCGTGGAAAGCATGGCCTCCATGGGGCTGTCCCTGAATAAGTCTGGCCCAACCCATAGCCGCGGACATGCCTTGGACCTGGTGTTTACTTCTATGGATGTTGGTGATCTGACACTAAGTAAAAGCGAAACGAAAGAAGTGCCATGGTCAGATCACTTCCTGGTGCAACTGGACTTCTCCGCAACCCTTCCCCTCCGCAGGGAGGTGGGACCGATTTGGATGGTCCGCCCCCGCCACTTAATGGATCCAAATGGTTTCCAGAGAGTGGTAGGGGATGCTTTATCCCATGTTGATGGCCTTTCAGCCGATTCCCTGGTGGCCCGCTGGAATGTGGAGTTAACCAGGGCTATTGACTGTTTGGCTCCGAAGCGCCCTCTCCGATTGCATGGAGCCCGGAGAGCCCCGTGGTTTTCCACGGATCTGAGGGCAATGAAACAATCGTTGAGACGGCTAGAGCACCGGTGGCGGATAACTCATTCTGAATCTGACCGGACACAGGTTAGAGCTCAACATCGAGCCTACCAAGTGGCGATAGCGACGGCAAAGAAGACTTTCTTCACCGCCTCTATTGCATCTGCAGAAAACAGCAGCAGGAGACTTTTTCAGGTGGTTCACAATTTAGCGGAACCACCTGCAACATCGGGGCCCAGTACGGGCCACATGTTCTCCTGCAATGATTTTGCAAAGTTTTTTGCATTTAAAATCGCTCAGATTCGGGAAGAAGTAGACTCCACCGTGGGAGCAGGGCTGGGGCGGGAGAGTGCTAGAGTCCTGTCTAGTCAAGTTGTGTGGGATCAATTCCAATCTGTTACCTCCGAGGATGTGGACAGGCTGCTTGGACGAGTGAAGCCAACCACCTGTCTCCTGGATCCTTGCCCATCCTGGCTTAGAAAAGCTAGCCGGGAAGGACTGGGCGATGGGCTTCGTGGGGTGGTGAATGCTTCCCTCCGTGAGGGAGCCTTCCCAGACCCGCTGAAAGAGGTGGTTATTAAACCACTTCTTAAAAAACCAATTATCGCCCAGTCTCAAACCTTCCATTCTTGGGCAAGGTGATTGAGCGAGTGGTTGCTGAACAACTCCAGGCACGCCTGGAAGAAGCGGACCATTTGGATCCCTTCCAGTCGGGATTCAGGACTGAAACTGCCTTGGTCGCACTGGTTGATGATCTCCGGCGGGCTAGGGACAAAGGTGAGAGCTGTTTCCTAGTTCTGCTGGATCTCTCAGCGGCGTTTGATACCATCGACCATAACATCCTTCTGGACCGTCTTGAGGGGCTGGGAGCTGGGGGCACTGTCATACAGTGGTTCCGCTCCTTCCTCCTGGGCCGTGTTCAGAAAGTGGTGGTGGGGGATGAGTGTTCAGACCCCTGGGCTCTCACTTGTGGGGTGCCTCAGGGTTCTGTCCTCTCCCCCATGCTTTTCAACATTTACATGCAGCCACTGGGAGAGATCATCAGGAGGTTTGGGCTGGGTGTTCATCAGTATGCAGATGATACCCAGCTCTACCTCTCTTTTAAATCAGAACCAGTGAGGGCAGTGAAGGTCCTGTGTGAGTGTCTGGAGGCGGTTGGAGGATGGATGGCGGCTGTCAGGACTGCCGCTAGGTCCCAGCTCACAGAGGACCAACGCCCAGTGGATGTTATATACAAAAGTCTTTATTAAAGTTTAGTTTCCATTTCCAAGCTCTGGGCGCGCAGACCCACGTCTTGACGCTAGAACGGCTAAGTCCCCTCTGACTCACTGCTCCACCCACACCAGTTTAAGATTCTAGCCCGGCTCCACCTCTTGCGCTGCTCTTTCCTGCGCTGGGTCCTTCTGCCCTCTGGGGTTCCCTCCTTCCTGGACTCCTCTGACGCTGAGCCTCCTGAGTCTTGCCCCTCCCTCCGGCGGGCTTTAGGACCTGGCTCCCTTCCCGGGCTCCCCGCTGTGCCGCGCTCCTGTACATTTGAACTTGGCGCGCGCGCCCAGCCGGTGACTTTCCTTCTGACCGTTTCCCCGCTTCCTGATGTGGGCGTTGCCAAACCTGACTCCTCTCCTCCCTCTGGTGGTGAGGACACTGGTCCCGACTCCTGGGACTCCCCCTCCCCACTGCGCTCTGGTGGAGACGCTGGTCCTGATCTCCAACTGCTGCTCAGGGACTCCCCGCTGGCCCCTTCCTCCTGGGGCTTCCCCCCTGGACCCCCCTTCGCTCTGGCCACCGGCGCTCCCTTCTGTGAGTCCTCCGATTCGCTAGAGAGGCTTGTGGAATAACTCTGGCCACTGTCACTGCCTGCGCCCCCCTCGTACTCCTCCTCCTCACTCTCCATTTGCTCCCCCTCCTGTGTCTCTTCTTCTGAACCCCTGACAGCGGCTAACAGATTGAGGTTGAATCCTGACAAGACAGAAGTACTGTTTTGGGGGGACAGGAGGCGGGCAGGTGTGGAGGATTCCCTGGTCCTGAATGGGGTAACTGTGCCCCTGAAGGACCAGGTGCGCAGCCTGGGAGTCATTTTGGACTCACAGCTGTCCATGGAGGCACAGGTCAAATCTGTATCCAGGGCAGCTGTGTACCAGCTCCATCTGGTACGTAGGCTGAGACCCTATCTGCCTGCAGACTGTCTCGCCAGAGTGGTACATGCTCTGGTTATCTCCCGCTTGGACTACTGCAATGCGCTCTACGTGGGGCTACCTTTGAAGGTGACCCGGAAACTACAACTAATCCAGAATGCGGCAGCTAGACTGGTGACTGGGAGCGGCCGCTGAGACCATATAACACCGGTCTTGAAAGACCTACATTGGCTCCCAGTACGTTTCCAAGCACAATTCAAAGTGTTGGTGCTGACCTTTAAAGCCCTAAACGGCCTCGGTCCAGTATATCTGAAGGAGCGTCTCCTCCCCCATCGTTCTGCCCGGACACTGAGGTCCAGCTCCGAGGGCCTTCTGGCGGTTCCCTCACTGCGAGAGGCCAAGTTACAGGGAACCAGGCAGAGGGCCTTCTCGGTAGTGGCGCCCGCCCTGTGGAACGCCCTCCCATCAGATGTCAAAGTGATAAACATCTACCTGACATTCAGAAGACATCTGAAGGCAGCCCTGTTCAGGGAAGTTTTTAATATGTGACATTTTAGTGTATCTTTCATCTTTGTTGGAAGCCGCCCAGAGTGGCTGGGGAAACCCAACCAGATGGGCGGGGTACAAATAAATTATTATTATTATTATTATTATTATTATTATTATTATTATTATTATTATTATTAATTTTAATGTTTTCTTGTTTAAGGAGAAATATATTAGTTTGCTCCCTTCCTTGCTAACTTTCCTGCTGTGGAATTCTTGAAAACTGGCAAATTTTAGCCATTAAACAGGAACTTTGAATAGAAAGCATGTATTTGCTTCTGTGATCCAAACAAAGTGATCTTTTTTAATTTCTCCATTCAGTTTATACCTGCTGGGATGTATTTTGGTAATGCACTCCATTGGTATGTTCTTTTCGGTGCTCTTTCCTTGCCTGAAAAACAAGCTCCTTTTTATGACTTGCATTTTGTAGTGAAAGAATGCTAAGGATGCCTTTAGCATAAAACATTTTTTTCACGGCGGGTTCACTAGTGACAGTGAAGCAGTGAATATACCTATCATTGGGTGAAGAATGGAAATGTCCACTGTAGGGAAGGTGGACCTGTAGGCCCATCTAGATGTTGCTAAACAATATCCCCAATCTTCCCTAGGCAGCATGGCCAGTGGTCAAGGATGATGGGAACTGGATGGGGACTGGCTTCCAGAGGACCAAAGATTCTCCATTCCTAGTGCAGGTAGAAGAATTGTAATTATTCCACCACAGGGAAAAATAATACATAGTGTGTCTGTGGGGGGGGGGGATACAGATGTGTGTGTGTTTGTGTGTCACAATTCATCTTGCTGTTTTGTGTCAACATAAGCTGAGTTCTTTTCTATTCTTGCTGGATGCTCAAGAAACTGCCAGTGTAACGAGATGTCACACACAAGGATGTCAACTCTTAGTGAAGCTTTTGAGAGCGTTTCAATTTTAGAGGATGGTTGAAGGCAAAAATTGGGAGACTTCATAGTGAAAATGGATCGAATGCCCACCTTTTAAATTTGTTTTTAAAATAACGTTTCTATCTGTCAGATTGAAGAGCATCTTGAAAACATGACTGCCATGAACAAGCACACAAGCAGCTAATAATGCAAACAGCAAGACTCTCTGTATAGTTTGTCTCCCGCCTCTCAATGGCTCTTTAACTAACCTTTTGATTTGGGGTCCTTTGTATGACACCATATGCAGCTTTATTATTTGCATCTGAAAAGGATGCAGGTACCTTTCCCTTTCAAGATATTGTGTGATAATTTTACTTTTATGTAAGTGGAAACTGCTTTACCAGTCTGATGCTGGGGTCACACAAACCCCAATTAGATGGTGGTGGTGATGTTTGAAAGATTTGCTTGACTGACCCCAAATTAATATAAAGAGGATGAAATTGTATTGAGGAAGATTGTGGATTGTACAGGGGTAGACGTATACAGGAATGAAGGCCTCTCATTACCTGGAACATTAATGATCCAGGCTCACTCCCAAATAGGAGATGGGTTTGGAAAGAATTTAAAAGAGACAGAAAGAGATTTTAATTCAGGAAATTCACCAGAGGAGCTACCGTTGATTTTTGCGCATATTTCCTAAGCACAAAAAAGGTTGTGTTTTGTATTTCTTAGTTCCTAGCACACTCCCCAGTCCTATATGCCTGTCTGCAGAGTTAGTTTCACTCATGCTGTCAGGCAACTAAGTTTGCCCTGACTCTCTTCAATTTCCCTGGCATTGGTGCTCTATGGCCAAAGGATGCTGCTTCTTGCATCTGTTCACTCACTGTAGTAATGCCAACTTTCCCCACTTAGGCAAGTTAGAACCAGGGCTTTTTCTCAGCTGGAACTTGCTCGAACAGATCCAGCACCTCTCAGGTGGAGAACAAGGGAAGTGTTCGTGAATTCTGGCACTTTTTTAAAAATAGAAAAAATATTAAACGCGTAACAAAACATGAAGCTGAAATATATTGACCAGACAAAATTTCAACGAGTAACAGGTTTTTTTAAATAATTCACATATGTAGTAAAAAGGTGCCATCGTGCCATTCTGTGAGCTATGGTAAAATAGCATGCATATCTGCAGCAAAGCAAAAGGGAAAAGTGCCCCATTTCTGCTTTCAGATGTATACTAGGAATCAGTTTTGTGAACTTTATGATACAAAAAGCTAACCATTTTTTTTAAGCAGCAACCCAAATATAACTATGAAACAAAACGTATCAAGAACTATACAACCACTACACCTCATTCGGATGCTGTGCCAATGAAGTAGTTCATTTATTAACTTATTAAAAGAAAAGCCACTCCTAATATATTTTCCCTTTTTATGTTTTTAAAGTAATTTTTATTGAGTTTTCCATTAAATCATATTCACATTTTGTTACATAATTCTATGACTTAATATATTGCTCTGTAAGAGCATCGACCTCCTGCCCTCCCTCTTTCTGACTTCCACATAACTTTCCATATTCTTCGCATTTCTATAAGCACTTATTTACCCTTTGTCAAATTATACTATTTCACCTTATTATCGGTAAATCAGTTCCTTATAGTTACATTACAAAACATTTCAATTCAAGCCTACAAACGTTTTCAAATGTTTACAATTTTCTTTCATAAATGTGTTCCAGTCCTTTGGAAACAGTTCGTCACGCTGATTCCGGATTATGTTTTCGAACTCCATCATCTTGACCTGCCAGTCTTCCAGGATTGGAAGTTCCTGCTGCTTCCATTTCTGAGCCAGAAGTGTCCTTGCAGCCATTGTGGCATACATAAACATGTTTACATCACTTTTATGTATTTCCTCACCAATTAAGCCTAATAGAAATGCCTCTGGTTTTTTATTAAAATTATATTTCAAAACCTTTTTTAACTCGTATATTATGTCCCAGAAGGCTTTCACTTTAGAACAAGTCCACCACAGATGGAGGAAGTTCCCCTCCTTCTCCTTACACTTCCAACAATTTTTGTCTTGATTTCTATACACCTTAGCAAGTTTGGCATGTCTAATATACCATCGATACATCATCTTAAATATATTTTCTTTGAGTGACACACATGCTGTGAATTTAATTGTTTCGGTCCACAGTTTTCCCCACCTTTTAAAATCAATATTGTGCCCCAAATCCTGGGCCCACCTAATCATAACACTTTTTACCTCTTCATCCTTTGTGTGCCATTCCAGTAGAAACTGATACATTTTCGACAGTATTTTCATTTTACTACCCAGCAATTCTGTCTCCAATTTAGATTTGTTACTTCCAAATCCGTTTCTTTTATTATCCTCTCTAAACACATCTTGTAACAATCGGTTACCTTTCCTCTTAGTTCTTCGAATGTCTTTAACTTTATTTTATTATCACTTCCATCAGCAAGTCTTTGTATGTCGCCCATTCAGTTCCCATATTTATTTATTTTTTTGACTGCAAAAGCCTCCAGAGGTGAGAGCCACCTCGGAGTTTTGCATTCCAATAATGTTTTATGTCTGCTCCACACCTCATACAATGATTTTCTAATAGTATGGTTCAAAAACTCTCTGTGCATTCTGACCATTCTGACCACAGGTAGGCGTGCCATGCGAATCTGTTGTCAAATCCCTCCAAATCCAATATATCTGAATTATCTAAGGTTATCCTGGGTGGCGCTGTGGGTAATACCTCAGCGCCTAGGACTTGCCGATCGCATGGTCGGCGGTTCGAATCCCCGCGGCGGGGTGAGCTCCCGTCGTTCGGTCCCAGCTCCTGCCCACCTAGCAGTTCGAAAGCACCCTTAAGTGCAAGTAGATAAATAGGGACCGCTTTACAGCGGGAAGGTAAACGGCGTTTCCGTGTGCTGCTCTGGTGGTTCGCCAGAGCAGCTTCGTCACGCTGGCCACGTGACCCGGAAGTGTCTGCGGACAGCGCTGGCTCCCGGCCTCTAGAGTGAGATGAGCGCACAACCCTAGAGTCTGTCAAGACTGGCCCGTACGGGCAGGGGTACCTTTACCTTTTACCTTATCCATTCTCTCAACCAACAAAAACACGCTGCCTCGTAGTAAATTTTTAGATCTGGCAGGGAAAAACCGCCTCTTTCTTTTGCATCTGTCAATATTTTATACTCAATTCTTGGCTTTTTAACCTGCTAGATAAATTTAGACAATCTTCTTTGCCATACATTAAATTGTTTTTGTCAGGGGTTCAGAAGGAGAGACACAGGAGGGGGAGCAAATGGAGAGTGAGGAGGAGGAGTACGAGGGGGGCGCAGGCAGTGACAGTGGCCAGAGTTATTCCACAAGCCTCTCTAGCGAATCGGAGGACTCACAGAAGGGAGCGCCGGTGGCCAGAGCGAAGGGGGGTCCAGGGGGGAAGCCCCAGGAGGAAGGGGCCAGCGGGGAGTCCCTGAGCAGCAGCTGGAGATCAGGACCAGCGTCTCCACCAGAGCGCAGTGGGGAGGGGGAGTCCCAGGAGTCGGGACCAGTGTCCTCACCACCAGAGGGAGGAGAGGAGTCAGGTTTGGCAACACCCACATCAGGAAGCGGGGAAACGGTCAGAAGGAAAGTCACCGGCTGGGCGCGCGCGCCAAGTTCAAATGTACAGGAGCGCGGCACAGCGGGGAGCCCGGGAAGGGAGCCAGGTCCTAAAGCCCGCCGGAGGGAGGGGCAAGACTCAGGAGGCTCAGCGTCAGAGGAGTCCAGGAAGGAGGGAACCCCAGAGGGCAGAAGGACCCAGTGCAGGAAAGAGCAGCGCAAGAGGTGGAGCCGGGCTAGAATCTTAAACTGGTGTGGGTGGAGCAGTGAGTCAGAGGGGACTTAGCCGGTCTAGCGTCAAGACGTGGGTCTGCGCGCCCAGAGCTTGGAAATGGAAACTAAACTTTAATAAAGACTTTTGTATATAACATCCACTGGGCGTTGGTCCTCTGTGAGCTGGGACCTAGCGGCAGTCCTGACAGTTTTGTTCCACTGATAACCGGAATTGTCTGAAATCAAAACAACAATCTCAGTAACACGTTCATTTTGATAGTTGAGATTCTACCCATCATTGATAATTTCATTCTAGTCCATATCTCCTGATCTCTCTTCACTTCATTCCACACCTTTTCATAGTTGTCTTTAAAGAGGTTTATGTTCTTAGATGTGAGCCAGACTCTAGGTATTTTACCTTTTTTTCTATCAACATACCTGTCTTTTGTTGTAGTTCTCCTATTTCTTTACTGTCCAAATTTTTATTTAATATTTTTGTCTTATTTTTCTTGAGCTTAAAGCCTGCTAATTGCCCATACTCGTCAATCTTTTTCAAAGCTTCTATTGCACTGGACATAGGTTGTTCTAAATTCAAGACAACGTCGTTGGCAAAGGCCTTATACTTATATTCTTTTGAGCCTACACCAATCCCCTTTATTTCATTTGTTGCTTCTATTTTCCTCAACAGGACCTCTAGTATTGTTATAAATAACAATGGCGATAGCGGGCACCCCTGTCTGGTTCCCTTTGTTATCTCAATTTTGTCTGTGAAGTTATTATTAACTATCAATTTAGCATATTGTTCCGAATAAATAGCCCGAATACCATTTAAACGTTTTTCACCGATATCCATAAATTCTAAATTTCTTTTCATAAAATGCCAAGACACATTATCAAATTCTTTTTCAGCATCCAGAAACATTGGGCGGCTTGTTTGTCTCTCCTGGAGTCCAGATATTCCATTACAGTGGTGCCCCGCAAGACGAACGCCTCGCAAGACGGAAAACCCGCTAGACGAAAGGGTTTTCCATTTTGGAGGCGCTTCGCAAAACGAATTTCCCTATGGGGTTGCTTCGCAAGGCGAAAAAATCTTGTGTCGTCCCCCCCCCCCCGCGGTTTTTTTCCGCTTTTCCCGCCCTTTTCTTAAGCCGCTACGCCGCTTATCAGCTGTTCCGCTGATAAGCCGCTTAACAGCTGATCGCTGGAAGCCACTTGACAGCTGTAGCGCTAATCCGCTAAGCTGTCAATGGGCTTGCTTCGCAAGACGAAAAAACCGCTAGACGAAGAGAATCGCGGAACGAATTCTTTTGGTCTAGCGAGGCACCACTGTATATCAATTATATTTCTTTCTTCCCGCTCCCCCCACGGAATAAATTTATTCACAGGAAAAAAAGGTGCGTGGGTTTTTAAAAAAGTGAAATCACTCTCATCATTTATTAAGTTAAAAAACAGCAATTGAAAATCAGACATTGCATTTCGAGGCCTCCATGGCAAACTCAAATCTGGTTGCAATATTTTTTTGGGGGGGGGGGGAGGAGGATCTTGGCTTTTTTAAAAGGGATTCGGCATTCGGGGAATTCCAAGATGCAGGATAGAGACGCATTCGGGGCGGGCTAAAGACCTCAAGGGATCCCACTCTGACATTTGGAAATCTCTCCTCTCCTAGGGCTCCCTTCTGGCTAGCCTAAGGGAGGAGGGAGGGGCAGGGCTGCCTGCCCTGGCGTTGGGAGATGGGGGCCACATGGGGACAGAACGGGGTGTCAAGGGGCCATGGCGATCCAGCCGAGGATGAGGAGGGAACCACCATACGGGTTGGAAGAGACCACAAGGGCCATTGAGTCCAACCCCCTGCCAAGCAGGAAACGAATATACTGGCAAATAATTTGTAATCATTATTTAGGAGCGAGATTGGCCTATAATTTTTCACCTGCCTTATGTCCGTGTCTTGTTTGGGAATTAGTGCAATATGGGCTTCTTTCCAAGTAATATATTTTCTTTTTTTAAGAGGAAAAACACATTGGTTTAAAACGTTATATATTTCCAGCCTGATGTAGGGGCTGTGTTGTTGTTTTTTAAGCCAAATTCAATGGAAATGCATTGTTTGAAGAGTGAATAGATGTATATGCAGAATATGTAAACGTGCACTGTGAAAGCTTTGTAATATTACTTTTGTGATTTTGGGTAAAATTGATGGATGAAGAAAGTGTTGAACTAAAAGCAAACTGTGTGCTTAACTTGTGTTTGTATCTTTTCGTTTCTAAAGGGACCTTTACAAATTGAATTTAAAATAAACAAGCAAACTCCAAAATTAAAAAAAAAAATTGAAAAAATAATACTGGTTGGAGCTTTTCTCTGCTTCCTCTAGCTACTCTCCCACAATATATACTGCTGGGGAGGACAAAGCATATGCACAGCTTTGCCACCCATCTCTCAATATGCCCTATACATTTTACTTCTGGTTGGGCTGGAGCTGGCATTTTTCTGATGTCAGCACATTCTGTCATTGTTGCCTCAAAGCCAATAATATTTATGCTTTAAAAATGCAGAGAAAAGAACGATAATAGTTATTTTATATGGGTACATGGACAAAGTCTTGTTTGCTATGGCAAGTAAAAATTGCACAAAAGAAGAAAAAGTAATTCCACCAGACTTAAGAAATCCATCTTAATATCATTCATAGAGCAATAAATAGCATTAAGTGGGCCAATCCAGACATAGATTGTGTGCGCAGTTTGATCCATCTTTTAGATTTAGGGGAGCTAGTCTCAAACGTTTGTTGGGGGAGACTTAGGTTTTTTTGGGGGGGAGTTATTTGTCCTGTCTTCACGCTTTTTATGATGGAGGACCACTGTAGCCACCCCCAACGACACGTTCTCAAGATGGAGGAGGAGGGAACAGCTGCAGTCGCCTGCGGTTCCTGCGCAATGTTTGCCATCTTGCCAAAGGTTGCAGGCAGCTTTACCTGTAGCAATTGCACGTTGATTGCCCTCTTACAAGACAAAGTCCAGCAACTGGAGGAACGTGTAGCTACGCTCCAAAGAATTAGAGAGCTGGAGCTCTTCTTGGAAGCAACAGAGCACACCGTCTCCACCAAGGAGGAGACAGGGGACTCCGCTGAGAAGGAGGCTAGTTCACCAACACAGGAGCCAGATATATGGAGAAACGTGACTCAAAGAAGTAGGAGGCCCAGGGTTCGCTCTGATTGTTTAGAAATACACAATCGCTTTGAGGTCCTCTACCCTAGCATGGAAGACGAAGAGCAGACTCCATTTGAGGATCTCTCCCTCATTACAGTCGATCAGGTATATGAAGACGAGCAGCAAAGTCAGTCCTCAAGGAATGTGCAGGCGACCTTGGAACGGACAGCTCACGGAAGAACCCCGACCAGACCTAAGAGGAGGCGTGTAGTGGTGATAGGGGATTCCCTACTGAGGGGAACAGAAGCAGTGATCTGTGGGCCTGACAAGATGTCTCGGGAAGTGTGCTGTCTCCCCGGGGCTAAGATCCAAGATGTAACTGAACGACTGCAAGGAATCATAAAACCCACTGACAAATACCCCTTCCTCTTGGTTCATGTGGGAACCAATGGCACTGCAAGCAATAGCCTCCAGAAGATCAAAAGAGACTACGAGGCTCTGGGCAGGAAATTGAAGCAATTAAATGCACAAATTGTCATCTCATCTGTCTTCCCAGTTGAACGACGTGGCCCAGGGAGAGAGGGAAGAATAGTGGAAGTGAACAGCTGGCTTCGCAAATGGTGTAAACAGGAACGATTTGGATTCTTAGATCACGGACTGCAGTTTCTTGAAGATGGACTTCTGGCAAGCGATGGGCTGCACCTCACAACGGTTGGGAGGAATGTTTTTGCCAAAAATCTCAGAAACCTCATCAGGAGGGCTTTAAACTGACTAATGTGGGGGAGGGAGACAGTGCTCCTGAAGGTAGGAGTCTATCAATTGATGAAGATGATCATCCAAATGTCATAGACCAAATGGGGCAAACAGCACGCAAACCTAGTGGTGGGAGGAAAAAATCCTTAAATAAGAGACACGGGGGAATGATTAATGGGCTTCAATGTCTCTACACTAATGCGCAAAGCATGGGAAAGAAACAAGATGAGCTTGAGCTCTTGGTACAGCAAACTAAATATGACATAATAGGCATCACTGAAACCTGGTGGGATAAGTCCCACGATTGGAATGTAATAATGGAGGGATACAATCTATTTCAGAGAAACAGACCAGACAAGAAAGGAGGAGGAGTGGCGTTATATGTCAGGGATGTGTATACCTGTGAAGAGATCCAAGATTTAGAACCTCAAAGCCAAAGTGAGAGCATTTGGCTCAAAATTAAGGGAGAGAAGAATAACAGTGACCTCATTGTGGGAGTTTACTATAGATCCCCAAGCCAAACGGAGGACATAGATGATGCCTTCCTGGAACAGATGGCCAAGCATGCAAAAGGAAGGGAGATAGTAGTAATGGGGGACTTCAATTACCCGGATATTTGTTGGATGTCAAACTCAGCCAAGAGCATAAGGTCAAACGGCTTCCTCACTGGCCTTGCAGACAGTAAGAGCTGTTCGACAGTGGAATTTGCTGCCAAGGAGTGTGGTGGAGTCTCCTTCTTTAGAGGTCTTTAAGCAGAGGCTTGACAACCATATGTCAGGAGTGCTCTGATGGTGTTTCCTGCTTGGCAGGGGGTTGGACTCGATGGCCCTTGTGGTCTCTTCCAACTCTATGATTCTATGATTCTATGAGATCATACAACCCTAAACCACTTGGAGACACAAGATGGATTTTGTTCCAGTCAAATAAATCACTTATTTTCTAAGGGAGCAATATTTACAGCAGTGGAAGGGGAACAAATTAACACTATTTTCAGTATAGAAAAGGCCCAGGGGTGGAATTAAGATGTATAGGCACATCGATCCCACCCACCCCTCACACCCTTTATTTATTTTTTATTAATGAGAACCTACAAATCCACTGTTTTATGGAATTGTAGTTGAACAAGGGAAACAAGAAAATAGTATTGCCGCTCTCTTTTATTGGTTTTGTTAAAATAGGATTTTCCATTCTGACTGGCCAATTTGACTGCAGCAGCCTGCTGCTGATATTATGGATAATGTTTTCTGAATGAAACTTGGATCAGAATGTTATGCTGTCCTGCATCTCAGATGGAAATAGGAACACTCTTCCTGGCCCATTCAGTTACCACCACCCCCGCTACTGCAAACTGCAGCAGTCTGATTGGTCCTAGAACAATAGGCTCCCAAATGCAGCAGTCTGATTGGTCCTAGAACAATAGGATTCAGGACTTCTGGTCGCAGCCACGGACCTGACGCAAGCGGGATTTTCTCGGAGAGGGAAAATCCGGGCTTTCGGGGGGAATCGGGGGTGCTACAGGGTGCGGTAGCCCCCCAAAACCCCTCTGGAGGGAGACCAGAGGATCAAGATCCCAGCGGAGCCAACAGCGGATCGCCTGGCCGTCAGGTAACTCCGTAAAAAGGAGCAAAGAGAACGGCGGGCGGAGAAGCAGGCACCGGGAATCCATTGTCTTCCCCCCGAAAGCGCAGCCCCAGGCTTGCAAGGCAAGTGGGCGATTGTCAATTAACAAGAAATTCGAACCGATTTGGATTTATAATTGGATTTTTACAAAAAGGAAGGTTTCGGAGTAAAAAGAAAGATTGAAAAACGGAGGTCAGCTTCATCTGAGATCGAATAGCAACGCACGACTGAGAGCGGAGTCGGAAACGAGAGGTTGGTGAAACAGCAAGCGGTTTGAACTTCTTCCTCTGAGAAAGTTTGTAAAAAAGTTATATACAGTGTTGCAAATAGTTGCAAATAGTTGCAAAAGCGGGTAGAGGAAGCAGAAACTTGTTTATATACGACTGTGGAGGGGTCTTCGTGTAACGATTGGTTTGACAGACCTCGGGAAACGGGGAAGCCTGGCTGGTGGTGAACCGAGGCAACAGCCAGGCGGGAGCAACAGCGAAAGTCCTCAGCTCGGACACCCCAAAGCAAGCATAATGTTGAAGGTGGTCCTAGAGCTCCCGAATGGCCACGCGGTGGAGGAGTTGGCTTTGGTGGATTCCGGAGCTTCGGCATCATTTTTGGAGAGCCAGTGTGGTGTAGTGGTTAAGAGCGGTAGTCACGTAATCTGGGGAACTGGGTTCGCGTCTCCGCTCCTCCCCATGCAGCTGCTGGGTGACCTTGGGCCAGCCCCACTCACCTCACAGAGTGTTTGTTGTGGGGGAGGAAGGGAAAGGAGATTGTTAGCCGCTTTGAGACTCCTGAAGGGGAGTGAAAGGCGGGATATCAAATCCAAACTCCTCCTCCTCTTCAAGGAGTTTGCAGAGCAGCACCAACTGAACCTGAGGCCTTTGGATTTTCCGCTGCAAGTCACTACAATTGATGGGAGAGAACTGTTGGGAGGTGAAGTGACCCATCAAACGCCTCCCATGAGGATGCGGGTGTCTACCCACTCCGAGGTCATCGCCTTTCACGTGGCCACGTTGGCGGGTCTGCCTATCAATCATACTGGGCATGAGCTGGTTGGCCTTGCACGATCCGGTGGTCTCCTGGCATCAACGGTCACTGATTTTTGGGTCGGCGCACTGCATGGAGAACTGCCTGGGCCTAGAGCTACCTCGACGGTTGGAGGCCGGGATGGCAGCAGCATGCAAAGCAGGGACGACCAAAATTCCTCCGTATTATCGGGACCTACAGGAGGTGTTCAGCGAGAGGGAGGCTGACACGTTGCCACCGCATCGACCGTATCCTGGGGATCACCCGGATCACCCGGATCCTGGGGGCCACGCTGCCGGTGGGCAAGCTCTATTCCATGTCGGAGCGAGAGATCAAGGACCTGAAGGACTTTATCGAGAAAAATCTAAAGAGAGGATTCATCAGGGAATCCAAGGCGGCAGGGGGGGAGCCCAGTGTTCTTTGTGGACAAGAAATCAAAGTCGAATTTTATTAGAAACATAGTCGAATTTTATTAGACTTAACCATCCAGGAGTCCATTACCTTTACCTTTAGTTCTTTGCTTCCATTTTAATGAGGGAACAGAAATATGTGAAAAGCAATGTTGCCCAATGTTATTTGATAATATGTCACAACAGGCCCATTGCTCTGAATCAAATTCAATGCAACAAACCAGCAAGGGAAAACATTAAATTTAGGGAAGCTTTTAATGTTTGGCGAACTATTGTATTTTAAGATTTTGTTGGAAGCCGCCCAGAGTTTTAATGCCCATGTTTTAATGTCCTTTTAATATGTTTTAAAGTAAAAGATTCAAGAAAGATCCTTCTTCTGGGGCCTGCCTGGTGTTAGCCTGTGTGTAGTTCAGATTCGGAAGTTTGATTGCATTTCCTGCCATTTGAGTGCAGAGTGCTCTGTGTCAGAGCTGGCCACACCTCCTTGCAGGCATGCCTTAAATACCATGGGCCTCCAACCATTTGGGCCATCTGACCAAGCAAGGCAACTGTCCAACTGCAGCACCCCCGATTCCTTTGTCAACAATGGTAGGCTTACTGGAAGGAAATGGATGGAGTATGAAGAGCCTTTTTCACTCATTGCAGCTTTTGAGCAGGCAGGGCATGTGGAACCATGCCTTCTCTTTGCAAGATCACATCTACAATGTGGATTTCAAGCAGTTTAGCCAGTGCAACTTAAGGATGGGCTTCTCTCATCATATCACATGCTCCTTCAATGCCTTATCCACCAAAGTTATGACTATTGCTATGGTGAAGACAAAACCTCCAAACGGGGTAATTCTGTTTGGAGGAAAATTCCTTCCTGGCTCTGAAAATGGCAACCATTATTGGACCACAACAAAGCCAAGGAATGCAGTGCCCTAGAAGGACAATGTTAGCTTACATAAACACACAGCATCATTAAATGGGGGGGGGGGGATAAGGAGGGTTTTTCTGCAACCAACTGTGGAGCCTGGGTTCAGATACAGACAACCTTTATCGGGTCTAAAGGCCTGTCAACCTGGCCTGTTTGGATTGGCCACAATTCAAGTAAAAAGATGGTGGCAAACCTGCCACTCCCCCGTGACTGGTCTAGGACAGGGGTCAGCAAACTTACTGTGCCTCGGTCCAGTGTCTCCAGCGCCGATCGCGCAGCAGGCCAGAGTGCGGGGGAGTGCTTGCCCATATGCGTGCGCACATGCTATTTCCGGTCACTTCCGGGTCAGAGGAGCATCGGAAATAGCTTGTGCAAGGACCCCTTGTAAACAAAAAGATACAAGAAAGATCCTTCTTCTGGGGCCTGCCTGGTGTTAGCCTGTGTGTAGTTCAGATTCTGCAGTTTGATTGCACCCAAATGGCAGAAGATGCATCGTGCTCTGTGTCAGAGCTGGCCACACCTCCTTGCAGGCATGCCTTAAATACCATGGGCCTCCAACCATTTGTGCCATATGACCAAATAAGGCAACTGTCCAACTGCAGCAGCCCTGTTTCCTTTGTAAAAGACGATGAGGAACCCAACAGAGGATGAAGTACCAAGGCACTGATGCCCCTGCTATTTGCAGAATTCTAATGATCCCAGCAGAGCTGATTCTCTACTGAGGACTTGTTGCCTCAGTTGGCCGGAATGACTGACTGCAGGTACAAGGCAGGGCAGACCTCGTAGACACCCAGGGCTTTAGCCCCCTCAATACTTCTAGGAAGGGTGCTCAGTCCCCCCAGTATTGAGGGGACCGCCATCCCCCCCCACCAGGCTGTTGCTGTGGCCACAAATGACTGTCACCAGCAGCCGTGGGAGGCCAAGGGCCCTGTTAGCCACGAGGGACATGCGACAAATATGAATGGCCACGCCTGGCAGGGGAGGCAAAGATGGAGGAGAGGGGAGGGGGGGGGATTTGATTTAATCCATTTGCATACTGCAGGGTATCATAACAGGTTTCCAAACAAATAAACAACTTTTAACCAAGAGGAAGGAACCAGAATGATTGGCAACTCAAACTAGAGCAAAATCCTTAGTTTTTCACCCCATCTTAATGCAGCCTACGGGCGTAGGTACCTGAGCGGGATGTACGACAGATGTGGATGAACACATCTAGGTCACATTGAGGAATTTGACCACACAGACGGGCCAGTGAGTGAAAGATGAAGGAGAATTTGGAATGTTAATAACTCCTCCCACCCATCTCAGGCAAACTGGTGGGGCAGCTACATGCATTCTCAGAAAACACAAGATTGTTAAATCCATTCCCAGCTGGATTAAATCCTGGCCATGGGGGCTCAGCCCGCCCCCCCCCCACTATCCCCCATCGCCAGGTTGTAGTTATGGGGCTGCAAATGACAGTCACCTACAGCTGCAGGTGGCACACACCATAGGTAGCCGAGTGGGACATGAGAGAATCAGAACAGGTGGAGTCTTCACCATCTATCTCCTATGAGAGAAGCACCTGTGACAGTAAGGACCCCTTTCTAAACCAAAAGATACAAGAAAGCAGGGGTAACGGGTATATGGGGCTTCAGCCCCCTCAATATTTCTAGGCAGGGGGATCAGTCCCTCCGATACCGAAGGGGCCGCCACCGGCCACTGCTGGGTTGTTATGGGACTGCAAGTGGCCATCTTGAGCAGCCACAGGAGGCATGGGATGTAGGTAGCCAAGTAGGACATGCGATGGACGTGGATGGACACCCCTGGGTCACATCTGAGGAATTTGACTGCAATTTGGCAAAAAGCTGATTACAGAATAGCAGCTGTCTCTTGAATTGTGCCCGCCATCCCTTCTCCTGCCTGTGAGTAGCTGCTTGCTCTGCCTATGCAGCTTCAGTAAAGTTAGCCTTGAAAAGTTTGTGCATTTCTAAATTTGTCTGGCAGGGCAAGAAACCCAGAATAAAATTTAAGATTTTAACTGATGCAAAGGAAAGGGGGGGGGGATTTGCCCTGCCAGATTTTAAACTTTATTATGAATCAGCAGCTTTCTGCTGGTTGAAAGACTGGCTGCTTCTTGAGAATATAGACATTTTGGATTTAGAAGGTTTTAACAATATTTTTGGGTGGCATGCATAAAGGTTTTAAAAATCATATTGTCAGGAAAGCATTGTATAATGTTTGGATTAAATATAAAGACTTGCTGGAAAATAAAACTCCAAGGTGGTTGTCGCCAATGGAGGCAAAGTCTGTGAAAAGACTCAATATGGAGTCCAAATGGCCGAAATATTGGGAAATTCTGGAACAAGAAGGGGATAAACTGAAATTGCAGAGTTTTGAGAAATTAAAAGATAAAGTGTGAGAGTGGCTTCATTATTATCAAATAATGGAGGCTTACAAGTTGGACAAGAAAATTGGCTTCCAGGTGGAAAAATCAAAATTGGAAACAGAATTGTTAGAACCCAAAATTAAGAATTTGTCAAAAATGTATAACTTGCTGTTGAAATGGAATACGCAGGATGAAACGGTTAAATCAGCTATGATCAAGTGGGCACAAGATATTGGTCATAACATTATGTTTGTTGACTGGGAACAGTTGTGGACCACCGGTATGAAATTTACGGCATGTAATGCCCTAAGAGAGAATATTATGAAAATGATCTATAGGTGGTACATGACCCCAGTCAAGCTTGCAAAAATCTACCACTTGCCTGATAACAAATGTTGGAAATGTAAAGAAAATGAAGGTACATTCTTTCACCTTTGGTGGACGTGCCCAAGGATTAAGGCTTTCTGGGAAATGATCTATAATGAAATGAAAAAAGTATTTAAATATACCTTCCTGAAGAAACCAGAGGCCTTTCTCCTGGGCATGGTCGGCCAATTGGTGCCAAAGAAGAATAGAACATTCTTTATGTATGCTACAACAGCAGCAAGAATACTCATCGCAAAGTATTGGAAGACACAAGATCTACCCACCCTGGAAGAATGGCAGATGAAGATGATAGACTACATGGGACTGGCAGAAATGACTGGCAGAATCCGAGACCAGGGAAGAGAGACGGCGGAAGAAGATTGGAAGAAATTTAAGGACTATCTTAGGAAATATTGCAAAATTAATGAATGTTAGAATGATGTTGGTTTAGAAATTAAGTGGTTTCCAGCTGTAATGATTAAGTAAAAAGAAAAGAAGGGTTCAAAATTAAATGAAAATTAAGGGAGAAGATTTGTTGAATTAATAATTAGAAATTGGAATACAGAAAGGGGAGGTATGAGGAGGTCGGGGAAGTAAGTTATAAGAAAATAAGGGAACGAAACCTTATTTGTTTTTAAATAGTTTTTAGTTTTGTATTTTGTCTTTTTTATATCTGTTATTTTCTGTGTTTGTCTTTTGTTTTTGCTATTGTTTTTTCTTTTTTCTGTATAATTTTTAAAACTTTAATAAGTATCTTTTTAAAAAATATAAAAAAATGAAAAGTTTGTGCATTCTGGCCCCACCATTCTCCCACCACCACCGCCACTGCTTACCTATTTGCCTACTTTTCACCTTTGAATCTCTGGATTAGTACATGTGGAATGTGCACACAAGCACAGAGAGTGAAATGTAAAGTATTGCACTTGGGCAAAAAAAATGAGAGGCACAAATACAAGATGGGTGACACCGGGCTTGAGAGCAGTACATGTGAAAAGGATCTTGGAGTCTTGGTTGACCACAAACTTGACATGAGCCAACAGTGTGACGCAGCAGCTAAAAAGGCCAATGCAGTTCTGGGCTGCATCGATAGAGGAGTATAGCATCTAGATCAAGGAAAGTAATAGTGCCACTGTATTCTGCTCTGGTCAGACCTCACCTGGAGTACTGTGTCCAGTTCTGGGCACCACAGTTCAAGAAGGACACTGACAAACTGGAACGGGTCCAGAGGAGGGCAACCAAAATGGTCAAAGGCCTGGAAACGATGCCTTATGAGGAACGGCTAAGGGAGCTGGGCATGTTCAGCCTGGAGAAGAGGAGGTTAAGGGGTGATATGATAGCCATGTTCAAATATATAAAAGGATGTCACATAGAGGAGGGAGAAAGGTTGTTTTCTGCTGCTCCAGAGAAGCGGACACGGAGCAATGGTTCCAAACTACAAGAAAGAAGATTCCACCTAAACATTAGGAAGAACTTCCTGACAGTAAGAGCTGTTCGACAGTGGAATTTGCTGCCAAGGAGTGTGGTGGAGTCTCCTTCTTTGGAGGTCTTTAAGCAGAGGCTTGACAACCATATGTCAGGAGTGCTCTGATGGTGTTTCCTGCTTGGCAGGGGGTTGGACTCGATGGCCCTTGTGGTCTCTTCCAACTCTATGATTCTATGATTCTAGGTGCTGCCAGTCAGAATAGACAACACTGTGCTTGATGGACAAACCAGCTGGCCTGGTATAAAACAGCTTCCTATGTTCCTAAAACTCACTTTGAAACAGCCTGGTGTTCTCTGGACTGGCATAGTCTAGTAATCCAGGTTATCAATGGTAGCAACAGAGATGAATTTCTGAAACAAACTTGACAAAAATGAGGGTTTTTGCTGTCAGACCTGCTAAGTTTGTCTGCAGTTTTGTGCTAGCTTCCTACACACACCGCTCCCATCTCCCTCATTTATTAAATGAATGACACGTTTCAAAGTTGGGGGGGGGGGAGCGCAATCTTAGGGAACAGACAAATAAAGTGCTAAGTGCCAGCTAGCTGAAAATGGAAAAATATAACATGCTATGGAGCCTGGCAACCCAACAAAGCAAGATGCATATGCGGGGGCACTAACAATGAGCAAAAAAAGGAGGCGAGAGCACAGTTTAGCCTTTAGAGAAGCAGAGGGGCTTATGGAATGTTTGTGTCAAGTTTTGCAACCTCTGGGGAACTTGCTTGTGATGCTGCAGTTACTTGGCACAGAGAAACGAAACATCACATCTCTCTTAACTGAACCATCCTACAGACTGGAAGTACTGTACATTACGAGTGCATGGCGAGTTGCTGCCAAATGTTTGCCTGCTTGATTTCCCTAGCACATAAGCAGACTTCAGCTGAAATCACATGTGGGCATGTAAGCATGAACTGAACTACTGACTGAAACACTGGCAGGCATTTCTGTGGACACAGATGTAATTTTCTTCCAGCTATGATCATGGGGACAGCTGTACCTGACTCTGTTTACAGTCCAAATTGCATTAACATTTCCCTGGTTGGAAAGACAGACACAGCCGAAGAGGGTACATCTGGTCAAGTGTAGAAGGAAGTCAGAAAATGGGTGATTGATACCCAAGTCATTTCTTTCCCCTGGGATGTAAACAGGTTTTGCCTTCTCACCCACACCCCACCACTTTCATGTGACAAAGAGTGTTCTCCTTAATGGAGAGCGCTGGTTGCGGTGGGGTCTATCAGGCCACCCCCCCCCCTCTTGGTTGCCAGGCAGGATTGGAAAGTTGGCCTGTGGCAATGATTAGTTGGTTGAGTTGCTGGGGCAATTTATGTGTTGCAATTTGGTGGGAGGGATCTAATGCTTTATATTCTGTGCACGCAGCTTGGAAACTTTCTCTTTGCTGCGTGCATCGGAACACCCACCCGCCCGCCCGCCCGCCCTAAATTTAAGGGTTTTTGTTATAAAGCTTCTGAATTTCATGGATTAGGAAGTACTGAAATTTTCTAATATATATAAATGTATTAGCTGGGCTTCTATGGGTGAAAGAAAATCAAAAGCCTTTCTGCCTCGCCCCTTTCTCCTCTAAGAACGCTGAAGCCTCATTATCAACAGCTATCTTTCCCCAGCTATTCCTTTTCCAGCTTCTCTTCCAGCTAGAGTCCCAATAGCATCCAAAAGAGTCACAGATTCTCCATTACTATTAGCAAACAACTATGGGAACTGTAAGTGACGATTGTTTAAATGTTTTCACACTTAATCTTAAAATAGCACAATCTTTTGGAAACATTGGCTTTGAAATTTTTGGTCCGGGCCTAAAGCTTAAGCTTGAATAACGCCTAAACGCAATAGGCTATGCAAAGCTGCCTTTGCTTTTTGCTACTATAAAAGTTGTATTAATATTTGGTTTTTATGTAGTAGGAAAACTGATAAACCAAATGTTAAGTAGGTACAAATATTATGTCTAAGTAAATAATTTTCCGCACACACAAACAAAAAAGATAGTTCCCGTCCTCAAGTTTACAATCTCATTCCTAATCCTTTTTGGGTAGTCTGAAAGCTTTTTTCTTTCTTTTTTAAGGTGGGGGAAACCCGAAATGAAAGTAGGAATGTGTTTAAGCTAAAGTTGAATTGTAATGTTTGTTTATAATGCTTCTGAATTTCATGGACTGGGAAAAGCCTCAATGACCTTGCTCCCAGCCCTTCCCTTGCTGCAAAAAATAAAATAAAAATATCTACAACCACAGGAGTTTTACTCCACATTGCCTTAGATGGCTAAGCTAACATGTTTAATTGGAGAAAAATCATTACTAGCATTTGTTAAGGATTGGAAGTTTCCTATGGACCTTTTGTGTGAAAGAGAAAATGAACTTGCAGTATCTGAATTTGAAGATTGAAAAAAAAAAAATACTCTCTTTAACATTCTGTTTTCTATAAACTAGTATCATACGTAGCTACCGAGACCCAGAAGTCCTTTTATTCTAGTCTCTCCCTTTAGTTGTTTTCTTTCTTTCCCTTTGTCTTCTACTTTTGTTTTCTCTTTTTCTTGTATTTTCTTCCTTCTGACTTTCTTTCTGCTCTTTCTTAGCTTAAGTAGCTGTTTTAACTCAGTATATTATAAAATATATATTTATAATGAATATTATTTCTGTCTGTCTTAGAATAAGTATCAATCAATAAATACAAACTTTTTAAAAAAAGGATTTTTACACCACAAACTCTTTCCCCAGTGTTATATCGCAAACTATTCCCCCAAGGAAAACACCCTAGCAGTTTCTTGCTGCAGCCCCAGCCCTGCCCCAAACCTCACCCTGCCAGCCCCACAAATCCCACTCCCAGCCAAGTTCTGTATGGCTCGCCCCTTCCTTCTCCTCCATAAGTACCCTGAAGCCTAATTTGCAACAACTGTGTCTTTCCTCAGTTGCTCCTAATCCTGCAGATATCCTCCACCTGCTGTCCAGGGACCCAATGCAGCATCTATGCAAGAGGGAAATCCAGAGGCCTGACATCAGCACACCCTGTGGCATGACTGCACAGCCTATAGTGGCAAAGGACTGAGGACCCCCGAAATTTAAAAGAAGGGGTGGGCCCCTTCAAAATTCCCTGGGACAGTGAGACTTTAACACTCCCTATCATAGGCGCCGACTCCATGGGGCCTGAGGGGGCCCGAGCCCCCTCAAAAATTCGTTTGGGGGGCTCTGCCCCCCAATAATTTAAGAAAATTATATTACTGCTGCGAAGAGGCGGGAGGGAGAGGAGGCCCCTTGGGAGGAGCGGGCAGGTGCTGGGGCGGCAGCGCCGGGCGGGGGCCGAGGGGTGGGCGCCCCCCTGCGCGGGCATCGCCTCGCCGCCGCCGCGGGTTTGGCTGGGCCGCCGGCCGAGGGGAAGCGCCAAACAAGGCCAGGATCCAGGCCCGCCCCGCTCTCCTTATTTGGTGCCCGGTTCCGGCTCCCGGGTGGCCTCCTCCCACCCGCTCTCGCTACCAGTGGAAAGAGAGACGGAGGTGCAGCGGAACCCGCAGCCTTTGCAGGCGCCGCCCGGCCGGGGGAGGGGAGCGCGGAGGAGCCCCGCGGGCCTGGGCCCGGCCAGCCGAGCCCTCCCGAATTGCGCCCCGCAGCCAGGATCTTGTGGCGAGGACCCCGGTATGGGCCCCCCCAATATTTTTTATAAGTCGGCGCCCCTGCTCCCTATGGTGTGCTTGAGATATCTAGGGGTCAAGGTACTCCCAAAATTTTCAATAGGCGTGGGCCCCCTCAGAATTCCCTGGGATCACACAATCTCAGCACACCCCCATGTTGTGCTTGTGACATATACAGGATGGGGAGGCCAAGGACTCCAAATTTTCAAGGGGGTGCCCCCCTCAAAATACCCTGGAGCGGTGTGATGTCAGCACATGCCATCTAAGGGGACATGGGCTGAGGGCCCCCAAAATGTTGAAGCCCCCCCCAAAAAAATTCCCTAGGGTCCTGTCATGCAATTTCAGCACACCCCATGTTGTGCTCATGCCGTCTAGGGGGACATGGGCTGAGGGCCCCCAAAATGTTGAAGCGCCCCCCCCAAAAAAATTCCCTAGGGTCATGTCATGCAATTTCAGCACACCCCATGTTGTGCTCATGCCGTCTAGGGGGGCATCGGCTGAGGGGCCCCAAAATGTTGGAGCGCCCCACCCCCCAAATTCCCTGGGGTCCTGCAATTTCAGCACACCCCATGTTGTGCTCATGCCGTCTAGGGGGACATGGGCTGAGGGCCCCCAAAATGTTGAAGCGCCCCCCCAAAATTCCCTAGGGTCATGTCATGCAATTTCAGCACACCACATGGTGTTCTTGTGCCATCTAGGGGGGCATCGGCTGAGGGGCCCCAAAATGTTGAAGCGCCCCACCCCCCAAATTCCCTGGGGTCATGCAATTTCAGCACACCCCATGTTGTGCTCATGCCGTCTAGGGGGACATGGGCTGATACCCCGGGATGCACCACTGAATTTTTCTTCAAACATCTGTGGGCCTGGTGTGACACAATATCAAATTTCATTGGACAAAAATTGTTTTTCACACATGCATGCTTCTCTTCCCCCCCTTAAAATGGAAGCAACTAAGTAAAGATACACTGCCTCCGATTCTCATAACCCTTAGATTTTCATAGGCAGCTGTCTGCAAAGGTCATCCATCAGGGCGACCAAGACTGACTCAGTTCTTCGGCCAGGATTGAACCCAGATGGGCATGGATTTAAATCATCTGTGTTTTCCAAGAATTCTTGTAGCTGCCCCACTGCTATCGCCTCCTATGACTAGGCGGACAATGACCTTTTAACACACTGAAAGCTCCCAAGTCCAAAAGGTGTGAAGGGGGCCAACTCCCACTTGCACGGGCAAAGGCACTTTATCTGCGACTGGTGCCACCCACCCAAGCCACTGTTTGAACGGCTGAGATGTAGGAAACATCACAATATCATACTCTGGGAAGGTACTGTCAGTACAGGACTGGACCAGAGCAGGCAGTCTGAATTGTCAACCATTTTGCATTCTATATTCCCTATCTTTTAAACAACCCTCGTTTGTTGCGGCAGTTTTGCGGCTCTTAAAAGCCAGAAGGGTACTAGCAGCAGGACCAAGCTACACCCCTCAGCTGTTTAGAACCTTCCTTAGGCACCATTTATGCATGATCTTTGTTTTGCAGCCTTTTCAGAGCATGAGGTTAATCCCCTGTTCTCCTTGTTTTCCTAAAGAAAATGTGATATTCAATGTTTTTGGGGGGGTTTTCAATTTTTTTAATTGATTTTCCAGCTCTGACACGGCGCACGATGCATTTTCTGCCATGTGGGTGCAATCAAACTGCAGATTCTGAACTACACGTGGGCTGATACCCCGGGATGCACCACTGAATTTTTCTTCAAAAATCTGGGGGTACACCACCTAAGCTTTGAGCTACCTCTCCAATAGTGACCCATCAACACCAAACAGTTTGTCGTTGGCTTCCTTGGCATAGTTCTTCAAGTAGGAGGCTTCCTTAGCAAAGTAAACAGTAGCAAAGTAAACTGCGCTATTAACTGACAAGGCCAAGCAGGCGTTCAAGATGTCTGTGCAAATAGGCTTTATCCAGGACGCTCCTGTGCCATGGAAAAGGTCTCTGTCCAAGGAGGTCTGGTCCTCTACTGAGTGTATCTGGGAAATGTGCCTCTTCTGCCTTCTGATAGGCTACACCTGAAAAGAGCCACTTCTGCCATTGTGAAAGCTGAGCCCTCTTGAGGTGGTAGGAGGACCCATGCAGCAGGATAAAGCCCACAAAAAACACCAAGAGGATCCTCTCCTGCGAGGGCTACAGTGCGAAGGACTGGAGCAAGAAACCATAAACAGTGTGCAGGAAAGGTAAATGTTTGTAAAACGATCCTGAGAATTTGTTGGGCTGCAGACTTAGGCAAATTTGGGCTGAGGGGAAAAAAAGTCCTGAAAACCATTCTCTTAGAGTTAGTTTTTCCATTATTAATGATACTTGGATGCTTCATATATAGTTAGTGCTGATGAATAAAGTATACCTGATTATTACTTAGAGGTGATTAGTTTTCCTGTTAAGCAAATAATGGGTACAATGATGGAGTTTTCTGCTTCTCACAATTCCTTTGTCTCTAATCTATTTTTGAAAAGACTCTTGGTAATAGTAATAATAAGCAATAATGGGAATATTGTTGGCTCTGTACCGTGCCATGCTAATGAGTACTCCTTTTTCCGGATGGATACTAGAATCAGCAAGGGATACCCACATGACCTGAAAGTGTTGCTGTGCAATGCCAGGTCAATGATTCATAAGACCACTGCCATCCATGACTTGATCATGGATAGAGGACTTGACCTGGCATGTGTAACAGAGACTTGGTTGGATGAAGCAGATGGGCCTGTCCTTGCCGCTGCTTGTCCACCAGGTTTCTCTTACGCACAGCAACCCAGGTCATGTGGGCGGGGAGGGGGGGTTGCAGTGATTTTTAGGAAGTCATTAGTTTGCACCAGGCGTCCTATTGGGAAGACACAGTTTTCCGAGCACATGTTCTGGAAGTTGGGCAATAGGGGCAGTACGGGATTCCTTTTGGTGTACCGACCTCCCCGCTGCACCAAGGATTCCCTGCCCGAGCTGCTTCAGGTCGTGGCGGATGTTCTCCTGGAGACACCTAGCTTGGTTGTCCTAGGGGATTTTAACATCCATGCCGACACGACCTTACAAGGGTCTGCTCGGGACTTCGTGGAAAGCATGGCCTCCATGGGGCTGTCCCTGAATAAGTCTGGCCCAACCCATAGCCGCGGACATGCCTTGGACCTGGTGTTTACTTCTATGGATGTTGGTGATCTGACACTAAGTAAAAGCGAAACGAAAGAAGTGCCATGGTCAGATCACTTCCTGGTGCAACTGGACTTCTCCGCAACCCTTCCCCTCCGCAGGGAGGTGGGACCGATTTGGATGGTCCGCCCCCGCCACTTAATGGATCCAAATGGTTTCCAGAGAGTGGTAGGGGATGCTTTATCCCATGTTGATGGCCTTTCAGCCGATTCCCTGGTGGCCTGCTGGAATGTGGAGTTAACCAGGGCTATTGACTGTTTGGCTCCGAAGCGCCCTCTCCGATTGCATGGAGCCCGGAGAGCCCCGTGGTTTTCCACGGATCTGAGGGCAATGAAACAATCGTTGAGACGGCTAGAGCGCCGGTGGCGGATAACTCATTCTGAATCTGACCGGACACAGGTTAGAGCTCAACATCGAGCCTACCAAGTGGCGATAGCGACGGCAAAGAAGACTTTCTTCACCGCCTCTATTGCATCTGCAGAAAACAGCAGCAGGAGACTTTTTCAGGTGGTTCACAATTTAGCGGAACCACCTGCAACATCGGGGCCCAGTACGGGCCACATGTTCTCCTGCAATGATTTTGCAAAGTTTTTTGCATTTAAAATCGCTCAGATTCGGGAAGAAGTAGACTCCACCGTGGGAGCAGGGCTGGGGCGGGAGAGTGCTAGAGTCCTGTCTAGTCAAGTTGTGTGGGATCAATTCCAATCTGTTACCTCCGAGGATGTGGACAGGCTGCTTGGACGAGTGAAGCCAACCACCTGTCTCCTGGATCCTTGCCCATCCTGGCTTAGAAAAGCTAGCCGGGAAGGACTGGGCGATGGGCTTCGTGGGGTGGTGAATGCTTCCCTCCGTGAGGGAGCCTTCCCAGACCCGCTGAAAGAGGTGGTTATTAAACCACTTCTTAAAAAACCAATTATCGCCCAGTCTCAAACCTTCCATTCTTGGGCAAGGTGATTGAGCGAGTGGTTGCTGAACAACTCCAGGCACGCCTGGAAGAAGCGGACCATTTGGATCCCTTCCAGTCGGGATTCAGGACTGAAACTGCCTTGGTCGCACTGGTTGATGATCTCCGGCGGGCTAGGGACAAAGGTGAGAGCTGTTTCCTAGTTCTGCTGGATCTCTCAGCGGCGTTTGATACCATCGACCATAACATCCTTCTGGACCGTCTTGAGGGGCTGGGAGCTGGGGGCACTGTCATACAGTGGTTCCGCTCCTTCCTCCTGGGCCGTGTTCAGAAAGTGGTGGTGGGGGATGAGTGTTCAGACCCCTGGGCTCTCACTTGTGGGGTGCCTCAGGGTTCTGTCCTCTCCCCCATGCTTTTCAACATTTACATGCAGCCACTGGGAGAGATCATCAGGAGGTTTGGGCTGGGTGTTCATCAGTATGCAGATGATACCCAGCTCTACCTCTCTTTTAAATCAGAACCAGTGAGGGCAGTGAAGGTCCTGTGTGAGTGTCTGGAGGCGGTTGGAGGATGGATGGCGGCTGTCAGGACTGCCGCTAGGTCCCAGCTCACAGAGGACCAACGCCCAGTGGATGTTATATACAAAAGTCTTTATTAAAGTTTAGTTTCCATTTCCAAGCTCTGGGCGCGCAGACCCACGTCTTGACGCTAGACCGGCTAAGTCCCCTCTGACTCACTGCTCCACCCACACCAGTTTAAGATTCTAGCCCGGCTCCACCTCTTGCGCTGCTCTTTCCTGCGCTGGGTCCTTCTGCCCTCTGGGGTTCCCTCCTTCCTGGACTCCTCTGACGCTGAGCCTCCTGAGTCTTGCCCCTCCCTCCGGCGGGCTTTAGGACCTGGCTCCCTTCCCGGGCTCCCCGCTGTGCCGCGCTCCTGTACATTTGAACTTGGCGCGCGCGCCCAGCCGGTGACTTTCCTTCTGACCGTTTCCCCGCTTCCTGATGTGGGCGTTGCCAAACCTGACTCCTCTCCTCCCTCTGGTGGTGAGGACACTGGTCCCGACTCCTGGGACTCCCCCTCCCCACTGCGCTCTGGTGGAGACGCTGGTCCTGATCTCCAACTGCTGCTCAGGGACTCCCCGCTGGCCCCTTCCTCCTGGGGCTTCCCCCCTGGACCCCCCTTCGCTCTGGCCACCGGCGCTCCCTTCTGTGAGTCCTCCGATTCGCTAGAGAGGCTTGTGGAATAACTCTGGCCACTGTCACTGCCTGCGCCCCCCTCGTACTCCTCCTCCTCACTCTCCATTTGCTCCCCCTCCTGTGTCTCTCCTTCTGAACCCCTGACAGCGGCTAACAGATTGAGGTTGAATCCTGACAAGACAGAAGTACTGTTTTGGGGGGACAGGAGGCGGGCAGGTGTGGAGGATTCCCTGGTCCTGAATGGGGTAACTGTGCCCCTGAAGGACCAGGTGCGCAGCCTGGGAGTCATTTTGGACTCACAGCTGTCCATGGAGGCACAGGTCAAATCTGTATCCAGGGCAGCTGTGTACCAGCTCCATCTGGTACGTAGGCTGAGACCCTATCTGCCTGCAGACTGTCTCGCCAGAGTGGTACATGCTCTGGTTATCTCCCGCTTGGACTACTGCAATGCGCTCTACGTGGGGCTACCTTTGAAGGTGACCCGGAAACTACAACTAATCCAGAATGCGGCAGCTAGACTGGTGACTGGGAGCGGCCGCTGAGACCATATAACACCGGTCTTGAAAGACCTACATTGGCTCCCAGTACGTTTCCAAGCACAATTCAAAGTGTTGGTGCTGACCTTTAAAGCCCTAAACGGCCTCGGTCCAGTATATCTGAAGGAGCGTCTCCTCCCCCATCGTTCTGCCCGGACACTGAGGTCCAGCTCCGAGGGCCTTCTGGCGGTTCCCTCACTGCGAGAGGCCAAGTTACAGGGAACCAGGCAGAGGGCCTTCTCGGTAGTGGCGCCCGCCCTGTGGAACGCCCTCCCATCAGATGTCAAAGCGATAAACATCTACCTGACATTCAGAAGACATCTGAAGGCAGCCCTGTTCAGGGAAGTTTTTAATATGTGACATTTTAGTGTATCTTTCATCTTTGTTGGAAGCCGCCCAGAGTGGCTGGGGAAACCCAACCAGATGGGCGGGGTACAAATAAATTATTATTATTATTATTATTATTATTATTATTATTATTATTATTATTATTATTATTATTATTAATTTTAATGTTTTCTTGTTTAAGGAGAAATATATTAGTTTGCTCCCTTCCTTGCTAACTTTCCTGCTGTGGAATTCTTGAAAACTGGCAAATTTTAGCCATTAAACAGGAACTTTGAATAGAAAGCATGTATTTGCTTCTGTGATCCAAACAAAGTGATCTTTTTTAATTTCTCCATTCAGTTTATACCTGCTGGGATGTATTTTGGTAATGCACTCCATAGGTATGTTCTTTTCGGTGCTCTTTCCTTGCCTGAAAAACAAGCTCCTTTTTATGACTTGCATTTTGTAGTGAAAGAATGCTAAGGATGCCTTTAGCATAAAACATTTTTTTCACGGCGGGTTCACTAGTGACAGTGAAGCAGTGAATATACCTATCATTGGGTGAAGAATGGAAATGTCCACTGTAGGGATGGGGGACCTGTAGGCCCATCTAGATGTTGCTAAACAATATCCCCAATCTTCCCTAGGCAGCATGGCCAGTGGTCAAGGATGATGGGAACTGGATGGGGACTGGCTTCCAGAGGACCAAAGATTCTCCATTCCTAGTGCAGGTAGAAGAATTGTAATTATTCCACCACAGGGAAAAATAATACATAGTGTGTCTGTGGGGGGGGGGATACAGATGTGTGTATGTTTGTGTGTCACAATTCATCTTGCTGTTTTGTGTCAACATAAGTTGAGTTCTTTTCTATTCTTGCTGGATGCTCAAGAAACTGCCAGTGTAACGAGATGTCACACACAAGGATGTCAACTCTTAGTGAAGCTTTTGAGAGCGTTTCAATTTTAGAGGATGGTTGAAGGCAAAAATTGGGAGACTTCATAGTGAAAATGGATCGAATGCCCACCTTTTAAATTTGTTTTTAAAATAACGTTTCTATCTGTCAGATTGAAGAGCATCTTGAAAACATGACTGCCATGAACAAGCACACAAGCAGCTAATAATGCAAACAGCAAGACTCTCTGTATAGTTTGTCTCCCGCCTCTCAATGGCTCTTTAACTAACCTTTTGATTTGGGGTCCTTTGTATGACACCATATGCAGCTTTATTATTTGCATCTGAAAAGGATGCAGGTACCTTTCCCTTTCAAGATATTGTGTGATAATTTTACTTTTATGTAAGTGGAAACTGCTTTACCAGTCTGATGCTGGGGTCACACAAACCCCAATTAGATGGTGGTGGTGATGTTTGAAAGATTTGCTTGACTGACCCCAAATTAATATAAAGAGGATGAAATTGTATTGAGGAAGATTGTGGATTGTACAGGGGTAGACGTATACAGGAATGAAGGCCTCTCATTACCTGGAACATTAATGATCCAGGCTCACTCCCAAATAGGAGATGGGTTTGGAAAGAATTTAAAAGAGACAGAAAGAGATTTTAATTCAGGAAATTCACCAGAGGAGCTACCGTTGATTTTTGCGCATATTTCCTAAGCACAAAAAAGGTTGTGTTTTGTATTTCTTAGTTCCTAGCACACTCCCCAGTCCTATATGCCTGTCTGCAGAGTTAGTTTCACTCATGCTGTCAGGCAACTAAGTTTGCCCTGACTCTCTTCAATTTCCCTGGCATTGGTGCTCTATGGCCAAAGGATGCTGCTTCTTGCATCTGTTCACTCACTGTAGTAATGCCAACTTTCCCCACTTAGGCAAGTTAGAACCAGGGCTTTTTCTCAGCTGGAACTTGCTCGAACAGATCCAGCACCTCTCAGGTGGAGAACAAGGGAAGTGTTCGTGAATTCTGGCACTTTTTTAAAAATAGAAAAAATATTAAACGCGTAACAAAACATGAAGCTGAAATATATCGACCAGACAAAATTTCAACGAGTAACAGGTTTTTTTAAATAATTCACATATGTAGTAAAAAGGTGCCATCGTGCCATTCTGTGAGCTATGGTAAAATAGCATGCATATCTGCAGCAAAGCAAAAGGGAAAAGTGCCCCATTTCTGCTTTCAGATGTATACTAGGAATCAGTTTTGTGAACTTTATGATACAAAAAGCTAACCATTTTTTTTAAGCAGCAACCCAAATATAACTATGAAACAAAACGTATCAAGAACTATACAACCACTACACCTCATTCGGATGCTGTGCCAATGAAGTAGTTCATTTATTAACTTATTAAAAGAAAAGCCACTCCTAATATATTTTCCCTTTTTATGTTTTTAAAGTAATTTTTATTGAGTTTTCCATTAAATCATATTCACATTTTGTTACATAATTCTATGACTTAATATATTGCTCTGTAAGAGCATCAACCTCCTGCCCTCCCTCTTTCTGACTTCCACATAACTTTCCATATTCTTCGCATTTCTATAAGCAATTATTTACCCTTTGTCAAATTATACTATTTCACCTTATTATCGGTAAATCAGTTCCTTATAGTTACATTACAAAACATTTCAATTCAAGCCTACAAACGTTTTCAAATGTTTACAATTTTCTTTCATAAATGTGTTCCAGTCCTTTGGAAACAGTTCGTCACGCTGATTCCGGATTATGTTTTCGAACTCCATCATCTTGACCTGCCAGTCTTCCAGGGTTGGAAGTTCCTGCTGCTTCCATTTCTGAGCCAGAAGTGTCCTTGCAGCCATTGTGGCATACATAAACATGTTTACATCACTTTTATGTATTTCCTCACCAATTAAGCCTAATAGAAATGCCTCTGGTTTTTTATTAAAATTATATTTCAAAACCTTTTTTAACTCGTATATTATGTCCCAGAAGGCTTTCACTTTAGAACAAGTCCACCACAGATGGAGGAAGTTCCCCTCCTTCTCCTTACACTTCCAACAATTTTTGTCTTGATTTCTATACACCTTAGCAAGTTTGGCATGTCTAATATACCATCGATACATCATCTTAAATATATTTTCTTTGAGTGACACACATGCTGTGAATTTAATTGTTTCGGTCCACAGTTTTCCCCACCTTTTAAAATCAATATTGTGCCCCAAATCCTGGGCCCACCTAATCATAACACTTTTTACCTCTTCATCCTTTGTGTGCCATTCCAGTAGAAACTGATACATTTTCGACAGTATTTTCATTTTACTACCCAGCAATTCTGTCTCCAATTTAGATTTGTTACTTCCAAATCCGTTTCTTTTATTATCCTCTCTAAACACATCTTGTAACAATCGGTTACCTTTCCTCTTAGTTCTTCGAATGTCTTTAACTTTATTTTATTATCACTTCCATCAGCAAGTCTTTGTATGTCGCCCATTCAGTTCCCATATTTATTTATTTTTTTGACTGCAAAAGCCTCCAGAGGTGAGAGCCACCTCGGAGTTTTGCATTCCAATAATGTTTTATGTCTGCTCCACACCTCATACAATGATTTTCTAATAGTATGGTTCAAAAACTCTCTGTGCATTCTGACCATTCTGACCACAGGTAGGCGTGCCATGCGAATCTGTTGTCAAATCCCTCCAAATCCAATATATCTGAATTATCTAAGGTTATCCTGGGTGGCGCTGTGGGTAATACCTCAGCGCCTAGGACTTGCCGATCGCGTGGTCGGCGGTTCGAATCCCCGCGGCGGGGTGAGCTCCCGTCGTTCGGTCCCAGCTCCTGCCCACCTAGCAGTTCGAAAGCACCCTTAAGTGCAAATAGATAAATAGGGACCGCTTTACAGCGGGAAGGTAAACGGCGTTTCCGTGTGCTGCTCTGGTGGTTCGCCAGAGCAGCTTCGTCACGCTGGCCACGTGACCCGGAAGTGTCTGCGGACAGCGCTGGCTCCCGGCCTCTAGAGTGAGATGAGCGCACAACCCTAGAGTCTGTCAAGACTGGCCCGTACGGGCAGGGGTACCTTTACCTTTTACCTTATCCATTCTCTCAACCAACAAAAACACGCTGCCTCGTAGTAAATTTTTAGATCTGGCAGGGAAAAACCGCCTCTTTCTTTTGCATCTGTCAATATTTTATACTCAATTCTTGGCTTTTTAACCTGCTAGATAAATTTAGACAATCTTCTTTGCCATACATTAAATTGTTTTTGTCAGGGGTTCAGAAGGAGAGACACAGGAGGGGGAGCAAATGGAGAGTGAGGAGGAGGAGTACGAGGGGGGCGCAGGCAGTGACAGTGGCCAGAGTTATTCCACAAGCCTCTCTAGCGAATCGGAGGACTCACAGAAGGGAGCGCCGGTGGCCAGAGCGAAGGGGGGTCCAGGGGGGAAGCCCCAGGAGGAAGGGGCCAGCGGGGAGTCCCTGAGCAGCAGCTGGAGATCAGGACCAGCGTCTCCACCAGAGCGCAGTGGGGAGGGGGAGTCCCAGGAGTCGGGACCAGTGTCCTCACCACCAGAGGGAGGAGAGGAGTCAGGTTTGGCAACACCCACATCAGGAAGCGGGGAAACGGTCAGAAGGAAAGTCACCGGCTGGGCGCGCGCGCCAAGTTCAAATGTACAGGAGCGCGGCACAGCGGGGAGCCCGGGAAGGGAGCCAGGTCCTAAAGCCCGCCGGAGGGAGGGGCAAGACTCAGGAGGCTCAGCGTCAGAGGAGTCCAGGAAGGAGGGAACCCCAGAGGGCAGAAGGACCCAGCGCAGGAAAGAGCAGCGCAAGAGGTGGAGCCGGGCTAGAATCTTAAACTGGTGTGGGTGGAGCAGTGAGTCAGAGGGGACTTAGCCGGTCTAGCGTCAAGACGTGGGTCTGCGCGCCCAGAGCTTGGAAATGGAAACTAAACTTTAATAAAGACTTTTGTATATAACATCCACTGGGCGTTGGTCCTCTGTGAGCTGGGACCTAGCGGCAGTCCTGACAGTTTTGTTCCACTGATAACCGGAATTGTCTGAAATCAAAACAACAATCTCAGTAACACGTTCATTTTGATAGTTGAGATTCTACCCATCATTGATAATTTCATTCTAGTCCATATCTCCTGATCTCTCTTCACTTCATTCCACACCTTTTCATAGTTGTCTTTAAAGAGGTTTATGTTCTTAGATGTGAGCCAGACTCTAGGTATTTTACCTTTTTTTCTATCAACATACCTGTCTTTTGTTGTAGTTCTCCTATTTCTTTACTGTCCAAATTTTTATTTAATATTTTTGTCTTATTTTTCTTGAGCTTAAAGCCTGCTAATTGCCCATACTCGTCAATCTTTTTCAAAGCTTCTATTGCACTGGACATAGGTTGTTCTAAATTCAAGACAACGTCGTTGGCAAAGGCCTTATACTTATATTCTTTTGAGCCTACACCAATCCCCTTTATTTCATTTGTTGCTTCTATTTTCCTCAACAGGACCTCTAGTATTGTTATAAATAACAATGGCGATAGCGGGCACCCCTGTCTGGTTCCCTTTGTTATCTCAATTTTGTCTGTGAAGTTATTATTAACTATCAATTTAGCATATTGTTCCGAATAAATAGCCCGAATACCATTTAAACGTTTTTCACCGATATCCATAAATTCTAAATTTCTTTTCATAAAATGCCAAGACACATTATCAAATTCTTTTTCAGCATCCAGAAACATTGGGCGGCTTGTTTGTCTCTCCTGGAGTCCAGATATTCCATTACAGTGGTGCCCCGCAAGACGAACGCCTCGCAAGACGGAAAACCCGCTAGACGAAAGGGTTTTCCATTTTGGAGGCGCTTCGCAAAACGAATTTCCCTATGGGGTTGCTTCGCAAGGCGAAAAAATCTTGTGTCGTCCCCCCCCCCCCGCGGTTTTTTTCCGCTTTTTCCGCCCTTTTCTTAAGCCGCTACGCCGCTTATCAGCTGTTCCGCTGATAAGCCGCTTAACAGCTGATCGCTGGAAGCCACTTGACAGCTGTAGCGCTAATCCGCTAAGCTGTCAATGGGCTTGCTTCGCAAGACGAAAAAACCGCTAGACGAAGAGAATCGCGGAACGAATTCTTTTGGTCTAGCGAGGCACCACTGTATATCAATTATATTTCTTTCTTCCCGCTCCCCCCACGGAATAAATTTATTCACAGGAAAAAAAGGTGCGTGGGTTTTTAAAAAAGTGAAATCACTCTCATCATTTATTAAGTTAAAAAACAGCAATTGAAAATCAGACATTGCATTTCGAGGCCTCCATGGCAAACTCAAATCTGGTTGCAATATTTTTTTTGGGGGGGGGGGGGGGAGGAGGATCTTGGCTTTTTTAAAAGGGATTCGGCATTCGGGGAATTCCAAGATGCAGGATAGAGACGCATTCGGGGCGGGCTAAAGACCTCAAGGGATCCCACTCTGACATTTGGAAATCTCTCCTCTCCTAGGGCTCCCTTCTGGCTAGCCTAAGGGAGGAGGGAGGGGCAGGGCTGCCTGCCCTGGCGTTGGGAGATGGGGGCCACATGGGGACAGAACGGGGTGTCAAGGGGCCATGGCGATCCAGCCGAGGATGAGGAGGGAACCACCATACGGGTTGGAAGAGACCACAAGGGCCATTGAGTCCAACCCCCTGCCAAGCAGGAAACGAATATACTGGCAAATAATTTGTAATCATTATTTAGGAGCGAGATTGGCCTATAATTTTTCACCTGCCTTATGTCCGTGTCTTGTTTGGGAATTAGTGCAATATGGGCTTCTTTCCAAGTAATATATTTTCTTTTTTTAAGAGGAAAAACACATTGGTTTAAAACGTTATATATTTCCAGCCTGATGTAGGGGCTGTGTTGTTGTTTTTTAAGCCAAATTCAATGGAAATGCATTGTTTGAAGAGTGAATAGATGTATATGCAGAATATGTAAACGTGCACTGTGAAAGCTTTGTAATATTACTTTTGTGATTTTGGGTAAAATTGATGGATGAAGAAAGTGTTGAACTAAAAGCAAACTGTGTGCTTAACTTGTGTTTGTATCTTTTCGTTTCTAAAGGGACCTTTACAAATTGAATTTAAAATAAACAAGCAAACTCCAAAATTAAAAAAAAAAATTGAAAAAATAATACTGGTTGGAGCTTTTCTCTGCTTCCTCTAGCTACTCTCCCACAATATATACTGCTGGGGAGGACAAAGCATATGCACAGCTTTGCCACCCATCTCTCAATATGCCCTATACATTTTACTTCTGGTTGGGCTGGAGCTGGCATTTTTCTGATGTCAGCACATTCTGTCATTGTTGCCTCAAAGCCAATAATATTTATGCTTTAAAAATGCAGAGAAAAGAACGATAATAGTTATTTTATATGGGTACATGGACAAAGTCTTGTTTGCTATGGCAAGTAAAAATTGCACAAAAGAAGAAAAAGTAATTCCACCAGACTTAAGAAATCCATCTTAATATCATTCATAGAGCAATAAATAGCATTAAGTGGGCCAATCCAGACATAGATTGTGTGCGCAGTTTGATCCATCTTTTAGATTTAGGGGAGCTAGTCTCAAACGTTTGTTGGGGGAGACTTAGGTTTTTTTGGGGGGGAGTTATTTGTCCTGTCTTCACGCTTTTTATGATGGAGGACCACTGTAGCCACCCCCAACGACACGTTCTCAAGATGGAGGAGGAGGGAACAGCTGCAGTCGCCTGCGGTTCCTGCGCAATGTTTGCCATCTTGCCAAAGGTTGCAGGCAGCTTTACCTGTAGCAATTGCACGTTGATTGCCCTCTTACAAGACAAAGTCCAGCAACTGGAGGAACGTGTAGCTACGCTCCAAAGAATTAGAGAGCTGGAGCTCTTCTTGGAAGCAACAGAGCACACCGTCTCCACCAAGGAGGAGACAGGGGACTCCGCTGAGAAGGAGGCTAGTTCACCAACACAGGAGCCAGATATATGGAGAAACGTGACTCAAAGAAGTAGGAGGCCCAGGGTTCGCTCTGATTGTTTAGAAATACACAATCGCTTTGAGGTCCTCTACCCTAGCATGGAAGACGAAGAGCAGACTCCATTTGAGGATCTCTCCCTCATTACAGTCGATCAGGTATATGAAGACGAGCAGCAAAGTCAGTCCTCAAGGAATGTGCAGGCGACCTTGGAACGGACAGCTCACGGAAGAACCCCGACCAGACCTAAGAGGAGGCGTGTAGTGGTGATAGGGGATTCCCTACTGAGGGGAACAGAAGCAGTGATCTGTGGGCCTGACAAGATGTCTCGGGAAGTGTGCTGTCTCCCCGGGGCTAAGATCCAAGATGTAACTGAACGACTGCAAGGAATCATAAAACCCACTGACAAATACCCCTTCCTCTTGGTTCATGTGGGAACCAATGGCACTGCAAGCAATAGCCTCCAGAAGATCAAAAGAGACTACGAGGCTCTGGGCAGGAAATTGAAGCAATTAAATGCACAAATTGTCATCTCATCTGTCTTCCCAGTTGAACGACGTGGCCCAGGGAGAGAGGGAAGAATAGTGGAAGTGAACAGCTGGCTTCGCAAATGGTGTAAACAGGAACGATTTGGATTCTTAGATCACGGACTGCAGTTTCTTGAAGATGGACTTCTGGCAAGCGATGGGCTGCACCTCACAATGGTTGGGAGGAATGTTTTTGCCAAAAATCTCAGAAACCTCATCAGGAGGGCTTTAAACTGACTAATGTGGGGGAGGGAGACAGTGCTCCTGAAGGTAGGAGTCTATCAATTGATGAAGATGATCATCCAAATGTCATAGACCAAATGGGGCAAACAGCACGCAAACCTAGTGGTGGGAGGAAAAAATCCTTAAATAAGAGACACGGGGGAATGATTAATGGGCTTCAATGTCTCTACACTAATGCGCAAAGCATGGGAAAGAAACAAGATGAGCTTGAGCTCTTGGTACAGCAAACTAAATATGACATAATAGGCATCACTGAAACCTGGTGGGATAAGTCCCACGATTGGAATGTAATAATGGAGGGATACAATCTATTTCAGAGAAACAGACCAGACAAGAAAGGAGGAGGAGTGGCGTTATATGTCAGGGATGTGTATACCTGTGAAGAGATCCAAGATTTAGAACCTCAAAGCCAAAGTGAGAGCATTTGGCTCAAAATTAAGGGAGAGAAGAATAACAGTGACCTCATTGTGGGAGTTTACTATAGATCCCCAAGCCAAACGGAGGACATAGATGATGCCTTCCTGGAACAGATGGCCAAGCATGCAAAAGGAAGGGAGATAGTAGTAATGGGGGACTTCAATTACCCGGATATTTGTTGGATGTCAAACTCAGCCAAGAGCATAAGGTCAAATGGCTTCCTCACTGGCCTTGCAGACAGTAAGAGCTGTTCGACAGTGGAATTTGCTGCCAAGGAGTGTGGTGGAGTCTCCTTCTTTAGAGGTCTTTAAGCAGAGGCTTGACAACCATATGTCAGGAGTGCTCTGATGGTGTTTCCTGCTTGGCAGGGGGTTGGACTCGATGGCCCTTGTGGTCTCTTCCAACTCTATGATTCTATGATTCTATGAGATCATACAACCCTAAACCACTTGGAGACACAAGATGGATTTTGTTCCAGTCAAATAAATCACTTATTTTCTAAGGGAGCAATATTTACAGCAGTGGAAGGGGAACAAATTAACACTATTTTCAGTATAGAAAAGGCCCAGGGGTGGAATTAAGATGTATAGGCACATCGATCCCACCCACCCCTCACACCCTTTATTTATTTTTTATTAATGAGAACCTACAAATCCACTGTTTTATGGAATTGTAGTTGAACAAGGGAAACAAGAAAATAGTATTGCCGCTCTCTTTTATTGGTTTTGTTAAAATAGGATTTTCCATTCTGACTGGCCAATTTGACTGCAGCAGCCTGCTGCTGATATTATGGATAATGTTTTCTGAATGAAACTTGGATCAGAATGTTATGCTGTCCTGCATCTCAGATGGAAATAGGAACACTCTTCCTGGCCCATTCAGTTACCACCACCCCCGCTACTGCAAACTGCAGCAGTCTGATTGGTCCTAGAACAATAGGCTCCCAAATGCAGCAGTCTGATTGGTCCTAGAACAATAGGATTCAGGACTTCTGGTCGCAGCCACGGACCTGACGCAAGCGGGATTTTCTCGGAGAGGGAAAATCCGGGCTTTTGGGGGGAATCGGGGGTGCTACAGGGCGCGGTAGCCCCCCAAAACCCCTCTGGAGGGAGACCAGAGGATCAAGATCCCAGTGGAGCCAACAGCGGATCGCCTGGCCGTCAGGTAACTCCGTAAAAAGGAGCAAAGAGAACGGCGGGCGGAGAAGCAGGCACCGGGAATCCATTGTCTTCCCCCCGAAAGCGCAGCCCCAGGCTTGCAAGGCAAGTGGGCGATTGTCAATTAACAAGAAATTCGAACCGATTTGGATTTATAATTGGATTTTTACAAAAAGGAAGGTTTCGGAGTAAAAAGAAAGATTGAAAAACGGAGGTCAGCTTCATCTGAGATCGAATAGCAACGCACGACTGAGAGCGGAGTCGGAAACGAGAGGTTGGTGAAACAGCAAGCGGTTTGAACTTCTTCCTCTGAGAAAGTTTGTAAAAAAGTTATATACAGTGTTGCAAATAGTTGCAAATAGTTGCAAAAGCGGGTAGAGGAAGCAGAAACTTGTTTATATACGACTGTGGAGGGGTCTTCGTGTAACGATTGGTTTGACAGACCTCGGGAAACGGGGAAGCCTGGCTGGTGGTGAACCGAGGCAACAGCCAGGCGGGAGCAACAGCGAAAGTCCTCAGCTCGGACACCCCAAAGCAAGCATAATGTTGAAGGTGGTCCTAGAGCTCCCGAATGGCCACGCGGTGGAGGAGTTGGCTTTGGTGGATTCCGGAGCTTCGGCATCATTTTTGGAGAGCCAGTGTGGTGTAGTGGTTAAGAGCGGTAGTCACGTAATCTGGGGAACTGGGTTCGCGTCTCCGCTCCTCCCCATGCAGCTGCTGGGTGACCTTGGGCCAGCCCCACTCACCTCACAGAGTGTTTGTTGTGGGGGAGGAAGGGAAAGGAGATTGTTAGCCGCTTTGAGACTCCTGAAGGGGAGTGAAAGGCGGGATATCAAATCCAAACTCCTCCTCCTCTTCAAGGAGTTTGCAGAGCAGCACCAACTGAACCTGAGGCCTTTGGATTTTCCGCTGCAAGTCACTACAATTGATGGGAGAGAACTGTTGGGAGGTGAAGTGACCCATCAAACGCCTCCCATGAGGATGCGGGTGTCTACCCACTCCGAGGTCATCGCCTTTCACGTGGCCACGTTGGCGGGTCTGCCTATCAATCATACTGGGCATGAGCTGGTTGGCCTTGCACGATCCGGTGGTCTCCTGGCATCAACGGTCACTGATTTTTGGGTCGGCGCACTGCATGGAGAACTGCCTGGGCCTAGAGCTACCTCGACGGTTGGAGGCCGGGATGGCAGCAGCATGCAAAGCAGGGACGACCAAAATTCCTCCGTATTATCGGGACCTACAGGAGGTGTTCAGCGAGAGGGAGGCTGACACGTTGCCACCGCATCGACCGTATCCTGGGGATCACCCGGATCACCCGGATCCTGGGGGCCACGCTGCCGGTGGGCAAGCTCTATTCCATGTCGGAGCGAGAGATCAAGGACCTGAAGGACTTTATCGAGAAAAATCTAAAGAGAGGATTCATCAGGGAATCCAAGGCGGCAGGGGGGGAGCCCAGTGTTCTTTGTGGACAAGAAATCAAAGTCGAATTTTATTAGAAACATAGTCGAATTTTATTAGACTTAACCATCCAGGAGTCCATTACCTTTACCTTTAGTTCTTTGCTTCCATTTTAATGAGGGAACAGAAATATGTGAAAAGCAATGTTGCCCAATGTTATTTGATAATATGTCACAACAGGCCCATTGCTCTGAATCAAATTCAATGCAACAAACCAGCAAGGGAAAACATTAAATTTAGGGAAGCTTTTAATGTTTGGCGAACTATTGTATTTTAAGATTTTGTTGGAAGCCGCCCAGAGTTTTAATGCCCATGTTTTAATGTCCTTTTAATATGTTTTAAAGTAAAAGATTCAAGAAAGATCCTTCTTCTGGGGCCTGCCTGGTGTTAGCCTGTGTGTAGTTCAGATTCGGAAGTTTGATTGCATTTCCTGCCATTTGAGTGCAGAGTGCTCTGTGTCAGAGCTGGCCACACCTCCTTGCAGGCATGCCTTAAATACCATGGGCCTCCAACCATTTGGGCCATCTGACCAAGCAAGGCAACTGTCCAACTGCAGCACCCCCGATTCCTTTGTCAACAATGGTAGGCTTACTGGAAGGAAATGGATGGAGTATGAAGAGCCTTTTTCACTCATTGCAGCTTTTGAGCAGGCAGGGCATGTGGAACCATGCCTTCTCTTTGCAAGATCACATCTACAATGTGGATTTCAAGCAGTTTAGCCAGTGCAACTTAAGGATGGGCTTCTCTCATCATATCACATGCTCCTTCAATGCCTTATCCACCAAAGTTATGACTATTGCTATGGTGAAGACAAAACCTCCAAACGGGGTAATTCTGTTTGGAGGAAAATTCCTTCCTGGCTCTGAAAATGGCAACCATTATTGGACCACAACAAAGCCAAGGAATGCAGTGCCCTAGAAGGACAATGTTAGCTTACATAAACACACAGCATCATTAAATGGGGGGGGGGGGATAAGGAGGGTTTTTCTGCAACCAACTGTGGAGCCTGGGTTCAGATACAGACAACCTTTATCGGGTCTAAAGGCCTGTCAACCTGGCCTGTTTGGATTGGCCACAATTCAAGTAAAAAGATGGTGGCAAACCTGCCACTCCCCCGTGACTGGTCTAGGACAGGGGTCAGCAAACTTACTGTGCCTCGGTCCAGTGTCTCCAGCGCCGATCGCGCAGCAGGCCAGAGTGCGGGGGAGTGCTTGCCCATATGCGTGCGCACATGCTATTTCCGGTCACTTCCGGGTCAGAGGAGCATCGGAAATAGCTTGTGCAAGGACCCCTTGTAAACAAAAAGATACAAGAAAGATCCTTCTTCTGGGGCCTGCCTGGTGTTAGCCTGTGTGTAGTTCAGATTCTGCAGTTTGATTGCACCCAAATGGCAGAAGATGCATCGTGCTCTGTGTCAGAGCTGGCCACACCTCCTTGCAGGCATGCCTTAAATACCATGGGCCTCCAACCATTTGTGCCATATGACCAAATAAGGCAACTGTCCAACTGCAGCAGCCCTGTTTCCTTTGTAAAAGACGATGAGGAACCCAACAGAGGATGAAGTACCAAGGCACTGATGCCCCTGCTATTTGCAGAATTCTAATGATCCCAGCAGAGCTGATTCTCTACTGAGGACTTGTTGCCTCAGTTGGCCGGAATGACTGACTGCAGGTACAAGGCAGGGCAGACCTCGTAGACACCCAGGGCTTTAGCCCCCTCAATACTTCTAGGAAGGGTGCTCAGTCCCCCCAGTATTGAGGGGACCGCCATCCCCCCCCACCAGGCTGTTGCTGTGGCCACAAATGACTGTCACCAGCAGCCGTGGGAGGCCAAGGGCCCTGTTAGCCACGAGGGACATGCGACAAATATGAATGGCCACGCCTGGCAGGGGAGGCAAAGATGGAGGAGAGGGGAGGGGGGGGGATTTGATTTAATCCATTTGCATACTGCAGGGTATCATAACAGGTTTCCAAACAAATAAACAACTTTTAACCAAGAGGAAGGAACCAGAATGATTGGCAACTCAAACTAGAGCAAAATCCTTAGTTTTTCACCCCATCTTAATGCAGCCTACGGGCGTAGGTACCTGAGCGGGATGTACGACAGATGTGGATGAACACATCTAGGTCACATTGAGGAATTTGACCACACAGACGGGCCAGTGAGTGAAAGATGAAGGAGAATTTGGAATGTTAATAACTCCTCCCACCCATCTCAGGCAAACTGGTGGGGCAGCTACATGCATTCTCAGAAAACACAAGATTGTTAAATCCATTCCCAGCTGGATTAAATCCTGGCCATGGGGGCTCAGCCCGCCCCCCCCCCCACTATCCCCCATCGCCAGGTTGTAGTTATGGGGCTGCAAATGACAGTCACCTACAGCTGCAGGTGGCACACACCATAGGTAGCCGAGTGGGACATGAGAGAATCAGAACAGGTGGAGTCTTCACCATCTATCTCCTATGAGAGAAGCACCTGTGACAGTAAGGACCCCTTTCTAAACCAAAAGATACAAGAAAGCAGGGGTAACGGGTATATGGGGCTTCAGCCCCCTCAATATTTCTAGGCAGGGGGATCAGTCCCTCCGATACCGAAGGGGCCGCCACCGGCCACTGCTGGGTTGTTATGGGACTGCAAGTGGCCATCTTGAGCAGCCACAGGAGGCATGGGATGTAGGTAGCCAAGTAGGACATGCGATGGACGTGGATGGACACCCCTGGGTCACATCTGAGGAATTTGACTGCAATTTGGCAAAAAGCTGATTACAGAATAGCAGCTGTCTCTTGAATTGTGCCCGCCATCCCTTCTCCTGCCTGTGAGTAGCTGCTTGCTCTGCCTATGCAGCTTCAGTAAAGTTAGCCTTGAAAAGTTTGTGCATTTCTAAATTTGTCTGGCAGGGCAAGAAACCCAGAATAAAATTTAAGATTTTAACTGATGCAAAGGAAAGGGGGGGGGGGATTTGCCCTGCCAGATTTTAAACTTTATTATGAATCAGCAGCTTTCTGCTGGTTGAAAGACTGGCTGCTTCTTGAGAATATAGACATTTTGGATTTAGAAGGTTTTAACAATATTTTTGGGTGGCATGCATAAAGGTTTTAAAAATCATATTGTCAGGAAAGCATTGTATAATGTTTGGATTAAATATAAAGACTTGCTGGAAAATAAAACTCCAAGGTGGTTGTCGCCAATGGAGGCAAAGTCTGTGAAAAGACTCAATATGGAGTCCAAATGGCCGAAATATTGGGAAATTCTGGAACAAGAAGGGGATAAACTGAAATTGCAGAGTTTTGAGAAATTAAAAGATAAAGTGTGAGAGTGGCTTCATTATTATCAAATAATGGAGGCTTACAAGTTGGACCAGAAAATTGGCTTCCAGGTGGAAAAATCAAAATTGGAAACAGAATTGTTAGAACCCAAAATTAAGAATTTGTCAAAAATGTATAACTTGCTGTTGAAATGGAATACGCAGGATGAAACGGTTAAATCAGCTATGATCAAGTGGGCACAAGATATTGGTCATAACATTATGTTTGTTGACTGGGAACAGTTGTGGACCACCGGTATGAAATTTACGGCATGTAATGCCCTAAGAGAGAATATTATGAAAATGATCTATAGGTGGTACATGACCCCAGTCAAGCTTGCAAAAATCTACCACTTGCCTGATAACAAATGTTGGAAATGTAAAGAAAATGAAGGTACATTCTTTCACCTTTGGTGGACGTGCCCAAGGATTAAGGCTTTCTGGGAAATGATCTATAATGAAATGAAAAAAGTATTTAAATATACCTTCCTGAAGAAACCAGAGGCCTTTCTCCTGGGCATGGTCGGCCAATTGGTGCCAAAGAAGAATAGAACATTCTTTATGTATGCTACAACAGCAGCAAGAATACTCATCGCAAAGTATTGGAAGACACAAGATCTACCCACCTTGGAAGAATGGCAGATGAAGATGATAGACTACATGGGACTGGCAGAAATGACTGGCAGAATCCGAGACCAGGGAAGAGAGACGGCGGAAGAAGATTGGAAGAAATTTAAGGACTATCTTAGGAAATATTGCAAAATTAATGAATGTTAGAATGATGTTGGTTTAGAAATTAAGTGGTTTCCAGCTGTAATGATTAAGTAAAAAGAAAAGAAGGGTTCAAAATTAAATGAAAATTAAGGGAGAAGATTTGTTGAATTAATAATTAGAAATTGGAATACAGAAAGGGGAGGTATGAGGAGGTCGGGGAAGTAAGTTATAAGAAAATAAGGGAACGAAACCTTATTTGTTTTTAAATAGTTTTTAGTTTTGTATTTTGTCTTTTTTATATCTGTTATTTTCTGTGTTTGTCTTTTGTTTTTGCTATTGTTTTTTCTTTTTTCTGTATAATTTTTAAAACTTTAATAAGTATCTTTTTAAAAAATATAAAAAAATGAAAAGTTTGTGCATTCTGGCCCCACCATTCTCCCACCACCACCGCCACTGCTTACCTATTTGCCTACTTTTCACCTTTGAATCTCTGGATTAGTACATGTGGAATGTGCACACAAGCACAGAGAGTGAAATGTAAAGTATTGCACTTGGGCAAAAAAAATGAGAGGCACAAATACAAGATGGGTGACACCGGGCTTGAGAGCAGTACATGTGAAAAGGATCTTGGAGTCTTGGTTGACCACAAACTTGACATGAGCCAACAGTGTGACGCAGCAGCTAAAAAGGCCAATGCAGTTCTGGGCTGCATCGATAGAGGAGTATAGCATCTAGATCAAGGAAAGTAATAGTGCCACTGTATTCTGCTCTGGTCAGACCTCACCTGGAGTACTGTGTCCAGTTCTGGGCACCACAGTTCAAGAAGGACACTGACAAACTGGAACGGGTCCAGAGGAGGGCAACCAAAATGGTCAAAGGCCTGGAAACGATGCCTTATGAGGAACGGCTAAGGGAGCTGGGCATGTTCAGCCTGGAGAAGAGGAGGTTAAGGGGTGATATGATAGCCATGTTCAAATATATAAAAGGATGTCACATAGAGGAGGGAGAAAGGTTGTTTTCTGCTGCTCCAGAGAAGCGGACACGGAGCAATGGTTCCAAACTACAAGAAAGAAGATTCCACCTAAACATTAGGAAGAACTTCCTGACAGTAAGAGCTGTTCGACAGTGGAATTTGCTGCCAAGGAGTGTGGTGGAGTCTCCTTCTTTGGAGGTCTTTAAGCAGAGGCTTGACAACCATATGTCAGGAGTGCTCTGATGGTGTTTCCTGCTTGGCAGGGGGTTGGACTCGATGGCCCTTGTGGTCTCTTCCAACTCTATGATTCTATGATTCTAGGTGCTGCCAGTCAGAATAGACAACACTGTGCTTGATGGACAAACCAGCTGGCCTGGTATAAAACAGCTTCCTATGTTCCTAAAACTCACTTTGAAACAGCCTGGTGTTCTCTGGACTGGCATAGTCTAGTAATCCAGGTTATCAATGGTAGCAACAGAGATGAATTTCTGAAACAAACTTGACAAAAATGAGGGTTTTTGCTGTCAGACCTGCTAAGTTTGTCTGCAGTTTTGTGCTAGCTTCCTACACACACCGCTCCCATCTCCCTCATTTATTAAATGAATGACACGTTTCAAAGTTGGGGGGGGGGGGGAGCGCAATCTTAGGGAACAGACAAATAAAGTGCTAAGTGCCAGCTAGCTGAAAATGGAAAAATATAACATGCTATGGAGCCTGGCAACCCAACAAAGCAAGATGCATATGCGGGGGCACTAACAATGAGCAAAAAAAGGAGGCGAGAGCACAGTTTAGCCTTTAGAGAAGCAGAGGGGCTTATGGAATGTTTGTGTCAAGTTTTGCAACCTCTGGGGAACTTGCTTGTGATGCTGCAGTTACTTGGCACAGAGAAACGAAACATCACATCTCTCTTAACTGAACCATCCTACAGACTGGAAGTACTGTACATTACGAGTGCATGGCGAGTTGCTGCCAAATGTTTGCCTGCTTGATTTCCCTAGCACATAAGCAGACTTCAGCTGAAATCACATGTGGGCATGTAAGCATGAACTGAACTACTGACTGAAACACTGGCAGGCATTTCTGTGGACACAGATGTAATTTTCTTCCAGCTATGATCATGGGGACAGCTGTACCTGACTCTGTTTACAGTCCAAATTGCATTAACATTTCCCTGGTTGGAAAGACAGACACAGCCGAAGAGGGTACATCTGGTCAAGTGTAGAAGGAAGTCAGAAAATGGGTGATTGATACCCAAGTCATTTCTTTCCCCTGGGATGTAAACAGGTTTTGCCTTCTCACCCACACCCCACCACTTTCATGTGACAAAGAGTGTTCTCCTTAATGGAGAGCGCTGGTTGCGGTGGGGTCTATCAGGCCACCCCCCCCCTCTTGGTTGCCAGGCAGGATTGGAAAGTTGGCCTGTGGCAATGATTAGTTGGTTGAGTTGCTGGGGCAATTTATGTGTTGCAATTTGGTGGGAGGGATCTAATGCTTTATATTCTGTGCACGCAGCTTGGAAACTTTCTCTTTGCTGCGTGCATCGGAACACCCACCCGCCCGCCCGCCCGCCCTAAATTTAAGGGTTTTTGTTATAAAGCTTCTGAATTTCATGGATTAGGAAGTACTGAAATTTTCTAATATATATAAATGTATTAGCTGGGCTTCTATGGGTGAAAGAAAATCAAAAGCCTTTCTGCCTCGCCCCTTTCTCCTCTAAGAACGCTGAAGCCTCATTATCAACAGCTATCTTTCCCCAGCTATTCCTTTTCCAGCTTCTCTTCCAGCTAGAGTCCCAATAGCATCCAAAAGAGTCACAGATTCTCCATTACTATTAGCAAACAACTATGGGAACTGTAAGTGACGATTGTTTAAATGTTTTCACACTTAATCTTAAAATAGCACAATCTTTTGGAAACATTGGCTTTGAAATTTTTGGTCCGGGCCTAAAGCTTAAGCTTGAATAACGCCTAAACGCAATAGGCTATGCAAAGCTGCCTTTGCTTTTTGCTACTATAAAAGTTGTATTAATATTTGGTTTTTATGTAGTAGGAAAACTGATAAACCAAATGTTAAGTAGGTACAAATATTATGTCTAAGTAAATAATTTTCCGCACACACAAACAAAAAAGATAGTTCCCGTCCTCAAGTTTACAATCTCATTCCTAATCCTTTTTGGGTAGTCTGAAAGCTTTTTTCTTTCTTTTTTAAGGTGGGGGAAACCCGAAATGAAAGTAGGAATGTGTTTAAGCTAAAGTTGAATTGTAATGTTTGTTTATAATGCTTCTGAATTTCATGGACTGGGAAAAGCCTCAATGACCTTGCTCCCAGCCCTTCCCTTGCTGCAAAAAATAAAATAAAAATATCTACAACCACAGGAGTTTTACTCCACATTGCCTTAGATGGCTAAGCTAACATGTTTAATTGGAGAAAAATCATTACTAGCATTTGTTAAGGATTGGAAGTTTCCTATGGACCTTTTGTGTGAAAGAGAAAATGAACTTGCAGTATCTGAATTTGAAGATTGAAAAAAAAAAAATACTCTCTTTAACATTCTGTTTTCTATAAACTAGTATCATACGTAGCTACCGAGACCCAGAAGTCCTTTTATTCTAGTCTCTCCCTTTAGTTGTTTTCTTTCTTTCCCTTTGTCTTCTACTTTTGTTTTCTCTTTTTCTTGTATTTTCTTCCTTCTGACTTTCTTTCTGCTCTTTCTTAGCTTAAGTAGCTGTTTTAACTCAGTATATTATAAAATATATATTTATAATGAATATTATTTCTGTCTGTCTTAGAATAAGTATCAATCAATAAATACAAACTTTTTAAAAAAAGGATTTTTACACCACAAACTCTTTCCCCAGTGTTATATCGCAAACTATTCCCCCAAGGAAAACACCCTAGCAGTTTCTTGCTGCAGCCCCAGCCCTGCCCCAAACCTCACCCTGCCAGCCCCACAAATCCCACTCCCAGCCAAGTTCTGTATGGCTCGCCCCTTCCTTCTCCTCCATAAGTACCCTGAAGCCTAATTTGCAACAACTGTGTCTTTCCTCAGTTGCTCCTAATCCTGCAGATATCCTCCACCTGCTGTCCAGGGACCCAATGCAGCATCTATGCAAGAGGGAAATCCAGAGGCCTGACATCAGCACACCCTGTGGCATGACTGCACAGCCTATAGTGGCAAAGGACTGAGGACCCCCGAAATTTAAAAGAAGGGGTGGGCCCCTTCAAAATTCCCTGGGACAGTGAGACTTTAACACTCCCTATCATAGGCGCCGACTCCATGGGGCCTGAGGGGGCCCGAGCCCCCTCAAAAATTCGTTTGGGGGGCTCTGCCCCCCAATAATTTAAGAAAATTATATTACTGCTGCGAAGAGGCGGGAGGGAGAGGAGGCCCCTTGGGAGGAGCGGGCAGGTGCTGGGGCGGCAGCGCCGGGCGGGGGCCGAGGGGTGGGCGCCCCCCTGCGCGGGCATCGCCTCGCCGCCGCCGCGGGTTTGGCTGGGCCGCCGGCCGAGGGGAAGCGCCAAACAAGGCCAGGATCCAGGCCCGCCCCGCTCTCCTTATTTGGTGCCCGGTTCCGGCTCCCGGGTGGCCTCCTCCCACCCGCTCTCGCTACCAGTGGAAAGAGAGACGGAGGTGCAGCGGAACCCGCAGCCTTTGCAGGCGCCGCCCGGCCGGGGGAGGGGAGCGCGGAGGAGCCCCGCGGGCCTGGGCCCGGCCAGCCGAGCCCTCCCGAATTGCGCCCCGCAGCCAGGATCTTGTGGCGAGGACCCCGGTATGGGCCCCCCCAATATTTTTTATAAGTCGGCGCCCCTGCTCCCTATGGTGTGCTTGAGATATCTAGGGGTCAAGGTACTCCCAAAATTTTCAATAGGCGTGGGCCCCCTCAGAATTCCCTGGGATCACACAATCTCAGCACACCCCCATGTTGTGCTTGTGACATATACAGGATGGGGAGGCCAAGGACTCCAAATTTTCAAGGGGGTGCCCCCCTCAAAATACCCTGGAGCGGTGTGATGTCAGCACATGCCATCTAAGGGGACATGGGCTGAGGGCCCCCAAAATGTTGAAGCCCCCCCCAAAAAAATTCCCTAGGGTCCTGTCATGCAATTTCAGCACACCCCATGTTGTGCTCATGCCGTCTAGGGGGACATGGGCTGAGGGCCCCCAAAATGTTGAAGCGCCCCCCCCCCCAAATTCCCTAGGGTCATGTCATGCAATTTCAGCACACCCCATGTTGTGCTCATGCTGTCTAGGGGGGCATCGGCTGAGGGGCCCCAAAATGTTGGAGCGCCCCACCCCCCAAATTCCCTGGGGTCCTGCAATTTCAGCACACCCCATGTTGTGCTCATGCCGTCTAGGGGGACATGGGCTGAGGGCCCCCAAAATGTTGAAGCGCCCCCCCAAAATTCCCTAGGGTCATGTCATGCAATTTCAGCACACCACATGGTGTTCTTGTGCCATCTAGGGGGGCATCGGCTGAGGGGCCCCAAAATGTTGAAGCGCCCCACCCCCCAAATTCCCTGGGGTCATGCAATTTCAGCACACCCCATGTTGTGCTCATGCCGTCTAGGGGGACATGGGCTGATACCCCGGGATGCACCACTGAATTTTTCTTCAAACATCTGTGGGCCTGGTGTGACACAATATCAAATTTCATTGGACAAAAATTGTTTTTCACACATGCATGCTTCTCTTCCCCCCCTTAAAATGGAAGCAACTAAGTAAAGATACACTGCCTCCGATTCTCATAACCCTTAGATTTTCATAGGCAGCTGTCTGCAAAGGTCATCCATCAGGGCGACCAAGACTGACTCAGTTCTTCGGCCAGGATTGAACCCAGATGGGCATGGATTTAAATCATCTGTGTTTTCCAAGAATTCTTGTAGCTGCCCCACTGCTATCGCCTCCTATGACTAGGCGGACAATGACCTTTTAACACACTGAAAGCTCCCAAGTCCAAAAGGTGTGAAGGGGGCCAACTCCCACTTGCACGGGCAAAGGCACTTTATCTGCGACTGGTGCCACCCACCCAAGCCACTGTTTGAACGGCTGAGATGTAGGAAACATCACAATATCATACTCTGGGAAGGTACTGTCAGTACAGGACTGGACCAGAGCAGGCAGTCTGAATTGTCAACCATTTTGCATTCTATATTCCCTATCTTTTAAACAACCCTCGTTTGTTGCGGCAGTTTTGCGGCTCTTAAAAGCCAGAAGGGTACTAGCAGCAGGACCAAGCTACACCCCTCAGCTGTTTAGAACCTTCCTTAGGCACCATTTATGCATGATCTTTGTTTTGCAGCCTTTTCAGAGCATGAGGTTAATCCCCTGTTCTCCTTGTTTTCCTAAAGAAAATGTGATATTCAATGTTTTTGGGGGGGTTTTCAATTTTTTTAATTGATTTTCCAGCTCTGACACGGCGCACGATGCATTTTCTGCCATGTGGGTGCAATCAAACTGCAGATTCTGAACTACACGTGGGCTGATACCCCGGGATGCACCACTGAATTTTTCTTCAAAAATCTGGGGGTACACCACCTAAGCTTTGAGCTACCTCTCCAATAGTGACCCATCAACACCAAACAGTTTGTCGTTGGCTTCCTTGGCATAGTTCTTCAAGTAGGAGGCTTCCTTAGCAAAGTAAACAGTAGCAAAGTAAACTGCGCTATTAACTGACAAGGCCAAGCAGGCGTTCAAGATGTCTGTGCAAATAGGCTTTATCCAGGACGCTCCTGTGCCATGGAAAAGGTCTCTGTCCAAGGAGGTCTGGTCCTCTACTGAGTGTATCTGGGAAATGTGCCTCTTCTGCCTTCTGATAGGCTACACCTGAAAAGAGCCACTTCTGCCATTGTGAAAGCTGAGCCCTCTTGAGGTGGTAGGAGGACCCATGCAGCAGGATAAAGCCCACAAAAAACACTCTCCTGCGAGGGCTACAGTGCGAAGGACTGGAGCAAGAAACCATAAACAGTGTGCAGGAAAGGTAAATGTTTGTAAAACGATCCTGAGAATTTGTTGGGCTGCAGACTTAGGCAAATTTGGGCTGGGGGAAAAAAAAGTCCTGAAAACCATTCTCTTAGAGTTAGTTTTTCCATTATTAATGATACTTGGATGCTTCATATATAGTTAGTGCTGATGAATAAAGTATACCTGTCAGGGGCTCAGAAGGAGAGACACAGGAGGGGGAGCAAATGGAGAGTGAGGAGGAGGAGTACGAGGGAGGTGCAGGCAGTGACAGTGGCCAGAGTTATTCCACAAGCCTCTCTAGCGAATCGGAGGACTCACAGAAGGGAGCGCCGGTGGCCAGAGCGAAGGGGGCTCCAGGGGGGAAGCCCCAGGAGGAAGGGGCTAGCGGGGAGTCCCTGAGCAGCAGCTGGAAATCAGGACCAGCTTCTCCACCAGAGCGCAGTGGGGAGGGGGAGTCCCAGGAGTCGGGACCAGTGTCCTCACCACCAGAGGGAGGAGAGGAGTCAGGTTTGGCAACGCCCACATCAGGAAGCGGGGAAACGGTCAGAAGGAAAGTCACCGGCTGGGCGCGCGCGCCAAGTTCAAATGTACAGGAGCGCGGCACAGCAGGGAGCCCAGAAAGGGAGCCAGGTCCTAAAGCCCACCGCAGGGAGGGGCAAGACTCAGGAGGCTCAGCGTCAGAGGAGTCCAGGAAGGAGGGAACCCCAGAGGGCAGAAAGACCCAGCGAAGGAAAGAGCAGCGTAGGAGGTGGAGCCGGGCTAGAATCTTAAACTGGTGTGGGTGGAGCAGTGAGTCAGAGGGGACTTAGCCGGTCTAGCGTCGAGACGTGGGTCTGCGCGCCCAGAGCTTGGAAATGGAAACTAAACTTTAATAAAGACTTTTGTATATAACATCCACTGGGCGTTGGTCCTCTGTGAGCTGGGAACTAGCGGCAGTCCTGACAATACCTGATGATTACTTAGAGGTGATTAGTTTTCCTGTTAAGCAAATAATGGGTACAATGATGGAGTTTTCTGCTTCTCACAATTCCTTTGTCAGCTGAGTTTCTTCCAAACCTCTAATCTATTTTTGAAAAGACTCTTGGTAATAGTAATTGTCAGGGGTTCAGAAGGAGAGACACAGGAGGGGGAGCAAATGGAGAGTGAGGAGGAGGAGTACGAGGGGGGCGCAGGCAGTGACAGTGGCCAGAGTTATTCCACAAGCCTCTCTAGCGAATCGGAGGACTCACAGAAGGGAGCGCCGGTGGCCAGAGCAAGGGAGATTCCAAGGGAGAAACCTCAAGAGGGAGGGGCCAGCGGGGAGTCCCTGAACAGCAGCTGGAGATCAGGGCCAGCGTCTCCACCAGAGCGCAGTGGGGAGGGGGAGTCCCAGGAGTCGGGACCAGTGTCCTCACCACCAGAGGGAGGAGAGGAGTCAGGTTTGGCAACACCCACATCAGGAAGCGGGGAAACGGTCAGAAGGAAAGTCACCGGCTGGGCGCGCGCGCCAAGTTCAAATGTACAGGAGCGCGGCACAGCGGGGAGCCCGGGAAGGGAGCCAGGTCCTAAAGCCCGCCGGAGGGAGGGGCAAGACTCAGGAGGCTCCGCGTCAGAGGAGTCCAGGAAGGAGGGAACCCCAGAGGGCAGAAGGACCCAACGCAGGAAAGAGCAGCGCAAGAGGTGGAGCCGGGCTAGAATCTTAAACTGGTGTGGGTGGAGCAGTGAGTCAGAGGGGACTTAGCCAGTCTAGTGTTAAGACGTGGGTCTGCGCGCCCAGAGCTTGGAAATGGAAACTAAACTTCAATAAAGACTTTTGTATATAATATCCACTGGGCGTTGGTCCTCTGTGAGCTGGGACCTAGCGGCAGTCCTGACAGTAAGTCCCCTCTCTATTTTCACCAATTTTGCAACCTCGTGGAGTGCGGGAAAGCAGCGAGGGGTGAAGATTGGTGCTTCGCGAGCTCACGAAAAACAGGGAAATGACTACCGAAGAGAGGATAGCGAGTTTGCAAAACGCAGTGACGCAGTTGACTGCAGAAATTGCGGCTTCCAGAAAGAAAGAACAGGAAGCAGCTGCTGCCTGCCAGGATCTGCGAACCAGGTTAGAAGTGCTAAGTACACAGAGGCTACCCGCCACCAGACCAGAAGGGATTGGGCTGGGAAACAGAGGAGGGAGCCTGGTATCTCACTTCAATGGGGACCTGCAGGAGTATCCTAACTTCAGAGCAGATGTGATTTATGCATTGCAGCTGCTTGACAAAGACTTTAAAAATGAGGAAGAGAGAGTGGGATTTATTATTTCGCATTTACGGGGGGAGGCAAAATCGTGGCTGCGCAATCTATGGAGAGACAAGGATCCAGCCCTCCAAAATGCGACTGCCTTCATTAAAGTGATGGATGCGTGTTTTTTATCTGAGATTGATGTGGATATCGCTAGGAGGGAGATTCACGGACTAAGACAAGGTAAAGCCACTGTGAGGCAATATCATTCACGTTTTTTCGGATTGGTGAATGTACTAGCCTGGGAGAAAGAATCGCCTGCCGTCAGAGACCTGTTCTGGGAGGGGTTGAGCGGAGCTGTGAAAGACGAGATCGCAAGGGGGGGAAGACCCCAAACCACCAAGGAAGTGGTGGAACGGGCACTCTCCATTGGGGTTCGGTTGGAAGGACGCCCTTGGGGCAGGGAGGAAGGGCATTTGGGACGCACGCCAGCGAGAGGACTGCCTCCCTTCCCCAAGGAGGCGGCGCGCGCTCGATCCATGCCTCCGCTGGGAGGGGGAGAGGAGCCGATGGAGATAGGTGGTGCTAAGGCTCACTCCACAGTCGGAGCCCTAACTCCGGGAGCAGTCAAGATGAAGCCTCCTAGAGGAACCAGGAAGTGCTACATCTGCGACAGTGCTCAGCATATGGCAAAAGAGTGTCCCCAGCGGTTTCACAAGCATACTGCAGCCGCAGCGACAGTAACAGACGCAATTCAGCAGAGGGAGTCGCAGCAGGAAAACTCCACTGTCTGGCTGGAGATGGCGTCTCTGGGGACCAGCCAGACAAGTCAGTGAAGCAATCCCCAGGGATCTTACAGCCCACCGACCCCCTCCCACCCAAACCAGTAGTGCAGCTCACCGCATCCCTTCAGCTCCCCAATGGGCTACTTGTGGAAATTCCCATCACCATCGACTCGGGGAGCAATGCAGATTTTATAGACATGCAGTTCCTCCAGCAACATGGCATAGCCCTTCTGCCAGCGGCGGTACCTCTGAAAGTCGTCACAGTGGACGGCAGGGAGCTACTGGGAGGGCAAGTGCTACAGCAGACGCCGCCAATGGTGATGCGCATTGGAAACCACCGTGAGGTCATCAGCTTCAACGTCACCCGCCTGTCAGACACGCCCATAGTGTTGGGAATGAGTTGGCTGGATAGGCACAGCCCGGCATTAGCTTGGTACCAGCGGCAACTGACCTTCGGCTCCTCTTACTGCGCAGAACACTGCATCCTGGCGGACTTGGAAGATGAGGGGCACGAGGATGGACCACAGCTGAACTTGGGCATGTTGCAAGCGGTGCCTAACAAATACAAGGAGTTTTTGGAGGTCTTCTGCGAGAAAGAGGCGGATAAGCTGCCACCCCACAGACCCTACGACTGCAAGATCGACCTCCTGCCCGGGGCGACGCTCCCGACGGGGAAACTGTACTCCATGTCTGAGGATGAATTGCAAGAGCTCAGGGAGTTCATAGATCACAACCTGAAGCGGGGATTCATCCGGGAGTCCAAGGCGGCAGGAGGCAGTCCAGTGTTCTTTGTAAAGAAGCGGGACACGCCCCAAAAGAGGCTGGTCGTTGATTTCCGCTTCTTGAACCTCAAGACCAAGCCCTCAGCCTTCCCTATGCCCAAGATTGATGACCTGCTGGCGACGGTGAGGAAGGGTCGCATCTTTACCAAGTTGGATATGCGCGGAGCGTACAATCTCATTCGCGTACGGGAAGGCGACGAGTGGAAAACAACCATGTTTACGCCGCTGGGCACTTATGAATACAGAGTTATGCCTTTTGGATTAAAAAATGGTTCCCACTGCTTTCAAGCCTTCATGCATCATGTCTTGGCGGGTCTCCTCTACAAGAAGTGCGTCTGCTTCCTGGATGACATCCTGATCTTCTCGGAATCGCCGGAGGCTCACGAGAGAGATGTTAGGGAAGTTCTGCAGAGGCTGCGGGAGCACAGGCTGTACGCCAAGCTGGAGAAGTGCCAGTTCGACAAGACGGAGGTGGATTTCTTGGGCTACAAACTGTCCGACAAGGGACTGGCTATGGACGGTGCCAAGGTACGTGCAGTACTGGATTGGAAGAGCCCACGCAATAGGAAAGAAGTACAGAGGTTTGTAGGTTTTGCCAACTTTTATCGCAAGTTCATCAAGGGTTTCGCCATGCAGACAGCGGCCATCACCGACACCCTCAGTTCCAAGAAGAAGAGGTTCATCTGGACGGAGCAGGCAGAGCAGTCCTTTCAGAAGCTCAAGCAGCTCTTCGCTTCCGAAGAGAACCTACTGCACGTAAATCCCAGCAGGCCCATGAGAGTGGAGACGGACGCCTCAGACAGGGCCGTGGGAGCCGTTCTGTTGCAGCAAGACCACCAGGGGGACTGGAAGCCGTGCGCTTTCTACTCCAGAAAACTCAGCAAAGCGGAGCAGAACTACACCATTTGGGACAGGGAGTTGCTGGCCATACATGCAGCCTTCAAGGCGTGGCGGCACTTCCTCGTCGGAGCCAAGCACACGGTGCAGGTCCGCACAGACCATAAGAACTTGGAGTACTGGCGCACGGCGAGGTTCCTGAACCAGCGACACATCCGCTGGGCGGAGTTCTTTGCAGATTTCGACTTCAGAATTGAGTACATCCCAGGAAACAGCAACGTCTTGGCGGACGCGCTGTCCAGAAAACCGCAGTATCTGGAGGCAGAGGCACCGGCGGCGGCCAAGCACATTTTCACACCACAGGCGTGGGCATGCGCGTCAGCCACGGTGGACCTGGACGCGGTGCGCCGCGCGCTGCAAACGGACTCGTTCGCCCGAGCCAAGATGGAGGAGGTGTGCAGTGGCAAGGCGAGGGGCGACGAATTCCAAGTGCGCGACGGCCTGCTCCTACGCAAGGGAGTCCTCTACGTACCAGGAGACAGCCTCCGCGCGAAGGTCCTGCAACAGCTGCACGACGCGCCCAGCGCGGGGCACTTCGGCAAGGAGAAGACGGTGGACTTAGTAGCCAGAGACTTTTGGTGGCCTAAGATGCGGGGGGATGTCGCGGACTATGTCAATAGGTGCGACACCTGCCAAAGGGCTAAGCCTGTGCACCAGCCGCCGGCGGGCCTGTTGGAACCGCTACAGACACCGTTCGTACCGTGGGAGAGGGTGGCCCTGGACTTTGTCACAGATCTACCCAGCTCAAGGGGCAAGACGGCAGTGCTCGTGGTAGTGGACCTGTTCACCAAGATGGCCCACTTCATTCCGTGCGCGAAGGTGGCCACGGCCGAGCAGACCGCTAAGATGTTCATAGACCACGTGTTCAAGGTGCACGGCCTACCACGGTCTATTTTGTCCGACCGGGGGCGCCAGTTCATCTCCAACTTCTGGCAAAAGCTGATGGGATTCCTGAACGTCAAGGTCAGCCTGGCGTCGGCGAGACACCCGCAAACTAACGGGCAGGCGGAAAGGGTCAACGCCATCATGCAGCAGTACCTGAGATGCTACGCGAACCAGCAGCCATCAACCTGGGTGGACTATCTACCGTTGGCCGAGTTTGCCTACAACAACACGAAGCACGGGTCCACGGGGGTGACCCCATTTTTCGCCAACTACGGGAGGCATCCCAGAACCTTCCCGGGTCTGGACACAGTGCGGGAGGGGGAGCCACAGGGAGCAGAGGAAGTGGCAGCGGAGTTGCAGGAGATCCACGAGCAGCTCAGGAGGCAGTTAGAGTTGGCAAAACAGGCTTACAAAGTGCAGGCAGATCGACACAGGAGGGTTGGGGAGGACATCCAGGTGGGAGACTGGGTCTGGTTGGCAGCACAAGCAGTTCCAGCCAGATCGTTAGCCAAGAAGAAACTAGGGCACAAGCAGCTAGGGCCTTACCAAGTAGAGGCGCAGATCAACCCAGTGGCCTTCCGGTTGACACTCCCGGAGGGTTCCAGAATGCACCCGGTCTTTCATAGATCAGTGCTCACGCCCTACAGAGAGCCCCACAGGTTTCAAGCACCGGGGAAGGCGCCAGACCCGCTCAGAGAAGCGCCCAAAAAAGGGGGGTCGCCGAAAGGGGAGCCACTTAATGAAGCCACTGAGATTTTAGACTCAAGGTGGGGGGAGGACGGGATTGAATATCTTCTCGCCACAGAGGACACCCCGGCCAGCGCCAACAGGTGGGTGCCGGATTACGCAGTGGAAGAGCAGTTGCTCAAGGAAGAATTCCACACACTTTTCCCGCACAAGCCGATGCCGGCGGGCTTTTTCGAGGATTGTTTGTTCACACCCACACTCTCGGCCAGCACTTTCCGGGGTTTCTCGTCAGCTGAGGACTCGGCTCCGGGAGGCAGCTCTCCGGAGGGATCACTTTCAGGTTTTGGCACGGGGGGATCTTATTGGTGGGAGGACCAACCCGAAGTGGGCTGGCGCAGAGACATGCCGAAGGGGCCCTGGGAGGTGGACCCCCATCAAGCAACAGGGGGAGGAGGGCTCTTGGGTGATTTGGGGTCGAGCGCAGATTTCGAGCACACCGCGCAGGAGATGGAAGCGGAGGAGGTCGTCGTCGACGAGCCCATGGGGGACTTCCCGGACTTATCTCGATGGTTGCAAGCCTCAGGGGACGAGCTGTATCCTGGACTCACCCCTACAACAATGGAGCACCCGGAACCCGCACCGGAAGAGGGGGAGGGGGGAAGGGGGGGCTTCGAGGGAGGGATGGATGTCAGGGGTTCAGAAGGAGAGACACAGGAGGGGGAGCAAATGGAGAGTGAGGAGGAGGAGTACGAGGGGGGCGCAGGCAGTGACAGTGGCCAGAGTTATTCCACAAGCCTCTCTAGCGAATCGGAGGACTCACAGAAGGGAGCGCCGGTGGCCAGAGCAAGGGAGATTCCAAGGGAGAAACCTCAAGAGGGAGGGGCCAGCGGGGAGTCCCTGAACAGCAGCTGGAGATCAGGGCCAGCGTCTCCACCAGAGCGCAGTGGGGAGGGGGAGTCCCAGGAGTCGGGACCAGTGTCCTCACCACCAGAGGGAGGAGAGGAGTCAGGTTTGGCAACACCCACATCAGGAAGCGGGGAAACGGTCAGAAGGAAAGTCACCGGCTGGGCGCGCGCGCCAAGTTCAAATGTACAGGAGCGCGGCACAGCGGGGAGCCCGGGAAGGGAGCCGGGTCCTAAAGCCCGCCGGAGGGAGGGGCAAGACTCAGGAGGCTCCGCGTCAGAGGAGTCCAGGAAGGAGGGAACCCCAGAGGGCAGAAGGACCCAATGCAGGAAAGAGCAGCGCAAGAGGTGGAGCCGGGCTAGAATCTTAAACTGGTGTGGGTGGAGCAGTGAGTCAGAGGGGACTTAGCCGGTCTAGCGTTAAGACGTGGGCCTGCGCGCCCAGAGCTTGGAAATGGAAACTAAACTTCAATAAAGACTTTTGTATATAATATCCACTGGGCGTTGGTCCTCTGTGAGCTGGGACCTAGCGGCAGTCCTGACAGTAATAATAAGCAATAATGGGAATATTGTTGGCTCTGTACCGTGCCATGCTAATGAGTACTCCTTTTTCCGGATGGATACTAGAATCAGCAAGGGATACCCACATGACCTGAAAGTGTTGCTGTGCAATGCCAGGTCAATGATTCATAAGACCACTGCCATCCATGACTTGATCATGGATGGAGGACTTGACCTGGCATGTGTAACAGAGACTTGGTTGGATGAAGCAGATGGGCCTGTCCTTGCCGCTGCTTGTCCACCAGGTTTCTCTTACGCACAGCAACCCAGGTCATGTGGGCGGGGAGGGGGGGTTGCAGTGATTTTTAGGAAGTCATTAGTTTGCACCAGGCGTCCTATTGGGAAGACACAGTTTTCCGAGCACATGTTCTGGAAGTTGGGCAATAGGGGCAGTACAGGATTCCTTTTGGTGTACCGACCTCCCCGCTGCACCAAGGATTCCCTGCCCGAGCTGCTTCAGGTCGTGGCGGATGTTCTCCTGGAGACACCTAGCTTGGTTGTCCTAGGGGATTTTAACATCCATGCCGACACGACCTTACAAGGGTCTGCTCGGGACTTCGTGGAAAGCATGGTCTCCATGGGGCTGTCCCTGAATAAGTCTGGCCCAACCCATAGCCGCGGACATGCCTTGGACCTGGTGTTTACTTCTATGGATGTTGGTGATCTGACACTAAGTAAAAGCGAAACGAAAGAAGTGCCATGGTCAGATCACTTCCTGGTGCAACTGGACTTCTCCGCAACCCTTCCCCTCCGCAGGGAGGTGGGACCGATTTGGATGGTCCGCCCCCGCCACTTAATGGATCCAAATGGTTTCCAGAGAGTGGTAGGGGATGCTTTATCCCATGTTGATGGCCTTTCAGCCGATTCCCTGGTGGCCCGCTGGAATGTGGAGTTAACCAGGGCTATTGACTGTTTGGCTCCGAAGCGCCCTCTCCGATTGCATGGAGCCCGGAGAGCCCCGTGGTTTTCCACGGATCTGAGGGCAATGAAACAATCGTTGAGACGGCTAGAGCGCCGGTGGCGGATAACTCATTCTGAATCTGACCGGACACAGGTTAGAGCTCAACATCGAGCCTACCAAGTGGCGATAGCGACGGCAAAGAAGACTTTCTTCACCGCCTCTATTGCATCTGCAGAAAACAGCAGCAGGAGACTTTTTCAGGTGGTTCACAATTTAGCGGAACCACCTGCAACATCGGGGCCCAGTACGGGCCACATGTTCTCCTGCAATGATTTTGCAAAGTTTTTTGCATTTAAAATCGCTCAGATTCGGGAAGAAGTAGACTCCACCGTGGGAGCAGGGCTGGGGCGGGAGAGTGCTAGAGTCCTGTCTAGTCAAGTTGTGTGGGATCAATTCCAATCTGTTACCTCCGAGGATGTGGACAGGCTGCTTGGACGAGTGAAGCCAACCACCTGTCTCCTGGATCCTTGCCCATCCTGGCTTAGAAAAGCTAGCCGGGAAGGACTGGGCGATGGGCTTCGTGGGGTGGTGAATGCTTCCCTCCGTGAGGGAGCCTTCCCAGACCCGCTGAAAGAGGTGGTTATTAAACCACTTCTTAAAAAACCAATTATCGCCCAGTCTCAAACCTTCCATTCTTGGGCAAGGTGATTGAGCGAGTGGTTGCTGAACAACTCCAGGCACGCCTGGAAGAAGCGGACCATTTGGATCCCTTCCAGTCGGGATTCAGGACTGAAACTGCCTTGGTCGCACTGGTTGATGATCTCCGGCGGGCTAGGGACAAAGGTGAGAGCTGTTTCCTAGTTCTGCTGGATCTCTCAGCGGCGTTTGATACCATCGACCATAACATCCTTCTGGACCGTCTTGAGGGGCTGGGAGCTGGGGGCACTGTCATACAGTGGTTCCGCTCCTTCCTCCTGGGCCGTGTTCAGAAAGTGGTGGTGGGGGATGAGTGTTCAGACCCCTGGGCTCTCACTTGTGGGGTGCCTCAGGGTTCTGTCCTCTCCCCCATGCTTTTCAACATTTACATGCAGCCACTGGGAGAGATCATCAGGAGGTTTGGGCTGGGTGTTCATCAGTATGCAGATGATACCCAGCTCTACCTCTCTTTTAAATCAGAACCAGTGAGGGCAGTGAAGGTCCTGTGTGAGTGTCTGGAGGCGGTTGGAGGATGGATGGCGGCTGTCAGGACTGCCGCTAGGTCCCAGCTCACAGAGGACCAACGCCCAGTGGATGTTATATACAAAAGTCTTTATTAAAGTTTAGTTTCCATTTCCAAGCTCTGGGCGCGCAGACCCACGTCTTGACGCTAGACCGGCTAAGTCCCCTCTGACTCACTGCTCCACCCACACCAGTTTAAGATTCTAGCCCGGCTCCACCTCTTGCGCTGCTCTTTCCTGCGCTGGGTCCTTCTGCCCTCTGGGGTTCCCTCCTTCCTGGACTCCTCTGATGCTGAGCCTCCTGAGTCTTGCCCCTCCCTCCGGCGGGCTTTAGGACCTGGCTCCCTTCCCGGGCTCCCCGCTGTGCCGCGCTCCTGTACATTTGAACTTGGCGCGCGCGCCCAGCCGGTGACTTTCCTTCTGACCGTTTCCCCGCTTCCTGATGTGGGCGTTGCCAAACCTGACTCCTCTCCTCCCTCTGGTGGTGAGGACACTGGTCCCGACTCCTGGGACTCCCCCTCCCCACTGCGCTCTGGTGGAGACGCTGGTCCTGATCTCCAACTGCTGCTCAGGGACTCCCCGCTGGCCCCTTCCTCCTGGGGCTTCCCCCCTGGACCCCCCTTCGCTCTGGCCACTGGCGCTCCCTTCTGTGAGTCCTCCGATTCGCTAGAGAGGCTTGTGGAATAACTCTGGCCACTGTCACTGCCTGCGCCCCCCTCGTACTCCTCCTCCTCACTCTCCATTTGCTCCCCCTCCTGTGTCTCTCCTTCTGAACCCCTGACAGCGGCTAACAGATTGAGGTTGAATCCTGACAAGACAGAAGTACTGTTTTGGGGGGACAGGAGGCGGGCAGGTGTGGAGGATTCCCTGGTCCTGAATGGGGTAACTGTGCCCCTGAAGGACCAGGTGCGCAGCCTGGGAGTCATTTTGGACTCACAGCTGTCCATGGAGGCACAGGTCAAATCTGTATCCAGGGCAGCTGTGTACCAGCTCCATCTGGTACGTAGGCTGAGACCCTATCTGCCTGCAGACTGTCTCGCCAGAGTGGTACATGCTCTGGTTATCTCCCGCTTGGACTACTGCAATGCGCTCTACGTGGGGCTACCTTTGAAGGTGACCCGGAAACTACAACTAATCCAGAATGCGGCAGCTAGACTGGTGACTGGGAGCGGCCGCTGAGACCATATAACACCGGTCTTGAAAGACCTACATTGGCTCCCAGTACGTTTCCAAGCACAATTCAAAGTGTTGGTGCTGACCTTTAAAGCCCTAAACGGCCTCGGTCCAGTATATCTGAAGGAGCGTCTCCTCCCCCATCGTTCTGCCCGGACACTGAGGTCCAGCTCCGAGGGCCTTCTGGCGGTTCCCTCACTGCGAGAGGCCAAGTTACAGGGAACCAGGCAGAGGGCCTTCTCGGTAGTGGCGCCCGCCCTGTGGAACGCCCTCCCATCAGATGTCAAAGCGATAAACATCTACCTGACATTCAGAAGACATCTGAAGGCAGCCCTGTTCAGGGAAGTTTTTAATATGTGACATTTTAGTGTATCTTTCATCTTTGTTGGAAGCCGCCCAGAGTGGCTGGGGAAACCCAACCAGATGGGCGGGGTACAAATAAATTATTATTATTATTATTATTATTATTATTATTATTATTAATTTTAATGTTTTCTTGTTTAAGGAGAAATATATTAGTTTGCTCCCTTCCTTGCTAACTTTCCTGCTGTGGAATTCTTGAAAACTGGCAAATTTTAGCCATTAAACAGGAACTTTGAATAGAAAGCATGTATTTGCTTCTGTGATCCAAACAAAGTGATCTTTTTTAATTTCTCCATTCAGTTTATACCTGCTGGGATGTATTTTGGTAATGCACTCCATAGGTATGTTCTTTTCGGTGCTCTTTCCTTGCCTGAAAAACAAGCTCCTTTTTATGACTTGCATTTTGTAGTGAAAGAATGCTAAGGATGCCTTTAGCATAAAACATTTTTTTCACGGCGGGTTCACTAGTGACAGTGAAGCAGTGAATATACCTATCATTGGGTGAAGAATGGAAATGTCCACTGTAGGGATGGGGGACCTGTAGGCCCATCTAGATGTTGCTAAACAATATCCCCAATCTTCCCTAGGCAGCATGGCCAGTGGTCAAGGATGATGGGAACTGGATGGGGACTGGCTTCCAGAGGACCAAAGATTCTCCATTCCTAGTGCAGGTAGAAGAATTGTAATTATTCCACCACAGGGAAAAATAATACATAGTGTGTCTGTGGGGGGGGGGGGATACAGATGTGTGTGTGTTTGTGTGTCACAATTCATCTTGCTGTTTTGTGTCAACATAAGCTGAGTTCTTTTCTATTCTTGCTGGATGCTCAAGAAACTGCCAGTGTAACGAGATGTCACACACAAGGATGTCAACTCTTAGTGAAGCTTTTGAGAGCGTTTCAATTTTAGAGGATGGTTGAAGGCAAAAATTGGGAGACTTCATAGTGAAAATGGATCGAATGCCCACCTTTTAAATTTGTTTTTAAAATAACGTTTCTATCTGTCAGATTGAAGAGCATCTTGAAAACATGACTGCCATGAACAAGCACACAAGCAGCTAATAATGCAAACAGCAAGACTCTCTGTATAGTTTGTCTCCCGCCTCTCAATGGCTCTTTAACTAACCTTTTGATTTGGGGTCCTTTGTATGACACCATATGCAGCTTTATTATTTGCATCTGAAAAGGATGCAGGTACCTTTCCCTTTCAAGATATTGTGTGATAATTTTACTTTTATGTAAGTGGAAACTGCTTTACCAGTCTGATGCTGGGGTCACACAAACCCCAATTAGATGGTGGTGGTGATGTTTGAAAGATTTGCTTGACTGACCCCAAATTAATATAAAGAGGATGAAATTGTATTGAGGAAGATTGTGGATTGTACAGGGGTAGACGTATACAGGAATGAAGGCCTCTCATTACCTGGAACATTAATGATCCAGGCTCACTCCCAAATAGGAGATGGGTTTGGAAAGAATTTAAAAGAGACAGAAAGAGATTTTAATTCAGGAAATTCACCAGAGGAGCTACCGTTGATTTTTGCGCATATTTCCTAAGCACAAAAAAGGTTGTGTTTTGTATTTCTTAGTTCCTAGCACACTCCCCAGTCCTATATGCCTGTCTGCAGAGTTAGTTTCACTCATGCTGTCAGGCAACTAAGTTTGCCCTGACTCTCTTCAATTTCCCTGGCATTGGTGCTCTATGGCCAAAGGATGCTGCTTCTTGCATCTGTTCACTCACTGTAGTAATGCCAACTTTCCCCACTTAGGCAAGTTAGAACCAGGGCTTTTTCTCAGCTGGAACTTGCTCGAACAGATCCAGCACCTCTCAGGTGGAGAACAAGGGAAGTGTTCGTGAATTCTGGCACTTTTTTAAAAATAGAAAAAATATTAAACGCGTAACAAAACATGAAGCTGAAATATATTGACCAGACAAAATTTCAACGAGTAACAGGTTTTTTTAAATAATTCACATATGTAGTAGTAAAAAGGTGCCATCGTGCCATTCTGTGAGCTATGGTAAAATAGCATGCATATCTGCAGCAAAGCAAAAGGGAAAAGTGCCCCATTTCTGCTTTCAGATGTATACTAGGAATCAGTTTTGTGAACTTTATGATACAAAAAGCTAACCATTTTTTTTAAGCAGCAACCCAAATATAACTATGAAACAAAACGTATCAAGAACTATACAACCACTACACCTCATTCGGATGCTGTGCCAATGAAGTAGTTCATTTATTAACTTATTAAAAGAAAAGCCACTCCTAATATATTTTCCCTTTTTATGTTTTTAAAGTAATTTTTATTGAGTTTTCCATTAAATCATATTCACATTTTGTTACATAATTCTATGACTTAATATATTGCTCTGTAAGAGCATCAACCTCCTGCCCTCCCTCTTTCTGACTTCCACATAACTTTCCATATTCTTCGCATTTCTATAAGCAATTATTTACCCTTTGTCAAATTATACTATTTCACCTTATTATCGGTAAATCAGTTCCTTATAGTTACATTACAAAACATTTCAATTCAAGCCTACAAACGTTTTCAAATGTTTACAATTTTCTTTCATAAATGTGTTCCAGTCCTTTGGAAACAGTTCGTCACGCTGATTCCGGATTATGTTTTCGAACTCCATCATCTTGACCTGCCAGTCTTCCAGGGTTGGAAGTTCCTGCTGCTTCCATTTCTGAGCCAGAAGTGTCCTTGCAGCCATTGTGGCATACATAAACATGTTTACATCACTTTTATGTATTTCCTCACCAATTAAGCCTAATAGAAATGCCTCTGGTTTTTTATTAAAATTATATTTCAAAACCTTTTTTAACTCGTATATTATGTCCCAGAAGGCTTTCACTTTAGAACAAGTCCACCACAGATGGAGGAAGTTCCCCTCCTTCTCCTTACACTTCCAACAATTTTTGTCTTGATTTCTATACACCTTAGCAAGTTTGGCATGTCTAATATACCATCGATACATCATCTTAAATATATTTTCTTTGAGTGACACACATGCTGTGAATTTAATTGTTTCGGTCCACAGTTTTCCCCACCTTTTAAAATCAATATTGTGCCCCAAATCCTGGGCCCACCTAATCATAACACTTTTTACCTCTTCATCCTTTGTGTGCCATTCCAGTAGAAACTGATACATTTTCGACAGTATTTTCATTTTACTACCCAGCAATTCTGTCTCCAATTTAGATTTGTTACTTCCAAATCCGTTTCTTTTATTATCCTCTCTAAACACATCTTGTAACAATCGGTTACCTTTCCTCTTAGTTCTTCGAATGTCTTTAACTTTATTTTATTATCACTTCCATCAGCAAGTCTTTGTATGTCGCCCATTCAGTTCCCATATTTATTTATTTTTTTGACTGCAAAAGCCTCCAGAGGTGAGAGCCACCTCGGAGTTTTGCATTCCAATAATGTTTTATGTCTGCTCCACACCTCATACAATGATTTTCTAATAGTATGGTTCAAAAACTCTCTGTGCATTCTGACCATTCTGACCACAGGTAGGCGTGCCATGCGAATCTGTTGTCAAATCCCTCCAAATCCAATATATCTGAATTATCTAAGGTTATCCTGGGTGGCGCTGTGGGTAATACCTCAGCGCCTAGGACTTGCCGATCGCGTGGTCGGCGGTTCGAATCCCCGCGGCGGGGTGAGCTCCCGTCGTTCGGTCCCAGCTCCTGCCCACCTAGCAGTTCGAAAGCACCCTTAAGTGCAAGTAGATAAATAGGGACCGCTTTACAGCGGGAAGGTAAACGGCGTTTCCGTGTGCTGCTCTGGTGGTTCGCCAGAGCAGCTTCGTCACGCTGGCCACGTGACCCGGAAGTGTCTGCGGACAGCGCTGGCTCCCGGCCTCTAGAGTGAGATGAGCGCACAACCCTAGAGTCTGTCAAGACTGGCCCGTACGGGCAGGGGTACCTTTACCTTTTACCTTATCCATTCTCTCAACCAACAAAAACACGCTGCCTCGTAGTAAATTTTTAGATCTGGCAGGGGAAAACCGCCTCTTTCTTTTGCATCTGTCAATATTTTATACTCAATTCTTGGCTTTTTAACCTGCTAGATAAATTTAGACAATCTTCTTTGCCATACATTAAATTGTTTTGTTCCACTGATAACCGGAATTGTCTGAAATCAAAACAACAATCTCAGTAACACGTTCATTTTGATAGTTGAGATTCTACCCATCATTGATAATTTCATTCTAGTCCATATCTCCAGATCTCTCTTCACTTCATTCCACACCTTTTCATAGTTGTCTTTAAAGAGGTTTATGTTCTTAGATGTGAGCCAGACTCTAGGTATTTTACCTTTTTTTCTATCAACATACCTGTCTTTTGTTGTAGTTCTCCTATTTCTTTACTGTCCAAATTTTTATTTAATATTTTTGTCTTATTTTTCTTGAGCTTAAAGCCTGCTAATTGCCCATACTCGTCAATCTTTTTCAAAGCTTCTATTGCACTGGACATAGGTTGTTCTAAATTCAAGACAACGTCGTTGGCAAAGGCCTTATACTTATATTCTTTTGAGCCTACACCAATCCCCTTTATTTCATTTGTTGCTTCTATTTTCCTCAACAGGACCTCTAGTATTGTTATAAATAACAATGGCGATAGCGGGCACCCCTGTCTGGTTCCCTTTGTTATCTCAATTTTGTCTGTGAAGTTATTATTAACTATCAATTTAGCATATTGTTCCGAATAAATAGCCCGAATACCATTTAAACGTTTTTCACCGATATCCATAAATTCTAAATTTCTTTTCATAAAATGCCAAGACACATTATCAAATTCTTTTTCAGCATCCAGAAACATTGGGCGGCTTGTTTGTCTCTCCTGGAGTCCAGATATTCCATTACAGTGGTGCCCCGCAAGACGAACGCCTCGCAAAACGGAAAACCCGCTAGACGAAAGGGTTTTCCATTTTGGAGGCGCTTCGCAAAACGAATTTCCCTATGGGGTTGCTTCGCAAGACGAAAAAATCTTGTGTCGTCCCCCCCCCCCCGCGGTTTTTTTCCGCTTTTCCCGCCCTTTTCTTAAGCCGCTACGCCGCTTATCAGCTGTTCCGCTGATAAGCCGCTTAACAGCTGATCGCTGGAAGCCACTTGACAGCTGTAGCGCTAATCCGCTAAGCTGTCAATGGGCTTGCTTCGCAAGACGAAAAAACCGCTAGACGAAGAGAATCGCGGAACGAATTCTTTTGGTCTAGCGAGGCACCACTGTATATCAATTATATTTCTTTCTTCCCGCTCCCCCCACGGAATAAATTTATTCACAGGAAAAAAAGGTGCGTGGGTTTTTAAAAAAGTGAAATCACTC
>NW_028153408.1:0-28022 GCF_964106915.1 Podarcis gaigeae
ACATGCATTGAAAAATGTGTATTTTGGGATAAAGTACATTAAGAAAATACAAATATGTACTATATATATATATATATATATATTTGCTTTCGTAGATTTTCACTGTATATATATATACAGTGATAAAATATGAAATTAAGTGTGAATGAAACATCTGTTTGAATACAAATTTTCATATGGATACAAACACACAACGAGAGATTAATGGAGAAACAGGATGGAACAGTTTTATAATATGGTTTGGAAAGAGAATGCTCTGCCCTTCCATACAGTCATCTTATTGTATCCTGGCAGTGTAATTAGGGTTAATGGAAGTATGGAACCCTTGATCATATCTGTTGTGTATTGAGTCAAAGGATTTTATATCTGTATTATTATTGTCTGTATTGCATTAGGGTAAAGTAACTGCCTTTTGGTTCCAGAGGGTACAGCTACTATTGGTTCATTTAAGCTGCTGTATTTGGATCCTCTGTCTTATTGGTTGCCTCCAAAAGGCAGGACTGTGATTGCCTGATATTGTTCCCTCCAAAATGTATCCTTTCTAGCTTGTTCCCTGTCCCTATAAATGTAGCTCTCCCCTCCTCAAGTCTTAGTCTTGTTTGCTTTAATAAAGAAGTGTTACTAGAGAACTGTCTCCAGCATATTATGTCAAGAGAGCTGAAATCACAAACCCCACGTCACAACAATATCCCCTCCAGTTCAAGATGATATAAGCCTTTAAGGTCTCTGACACTCTGAAGTAAGGACATCTTTTGGGAAAGAATTTACTTTTAATTGGAATAGGTGGAACAATGCTTCATCTGGTGCTAATTTAATCACCCCTCTCTGGCCTTTTGAAAGCTGCAGTGGGCCAAAACTCTGGCAGCTTCAAATAACTGAAAATCAAGTATGAAATGATGGTCATTTGAAGCGCCTCTCTACCACGAGGAATACATCCTCTGACCTGTATTCCCACCTCCATCTCCCACCGTACGAATGTACTATCTAGGTTTTGGACTCATGTTATAAGTGCTACTATTCAGAGTTAGGTGTGCAGGAACCAACTATCTAGCCTCAAAACTCAACCATCTCATGTAACTACATTATGTAGGAAAGATTTATCAAAAGTGTGTCTCTTGCTGCGAATCCCCATGGGCTCCCAATTTGCAAATATATATTTAAGATAAAAGCCAGCTCCTGACATTACCTCCCACTCAACTTTCCATCACACTCTTGCATAAGATGCAGATCCTAGGATTAGGCCATGCAGCAAGAGCAGGCTTGACTATTAATCACTGGGGATGACAGGGATAAGTTTTTGTACCCTGCCTCTGTGTTCCTTTAATATGTGTGTGACTGCTATTCATTCCTGTTCAACTATAAGGTGGGGCTTGATGGGATAAAATATTCCATGCTAAGGTGAATACAGGTAGTCAGAGAATATGTATGAACATCATGATGCCAAGAAGCCAATACTACAAAGCCAATCTAGAGGGAGGACAATGCTTTGTGACCTAATTCTGATGGATAAACACCATTAGCAGTATAGGGATTTGACTACATTATGAGGTCACAAAAACCATTCAGAGTGAGAGCAGAAAGCATTTCCCTCATTCTGGGTTGCCTCCTTTTCTGAAAAATCATCAAAAGAGAACATATGTACTTATGCAGTGAATCTCCTGCTTCAGCTGTCTACCTTCTTGACACAGAGTGATCCATTCTCCATCAACCATTCAATGCATATGCATTCTGTGCATACACTGACTACATGTTTCTGTTTGTCATAATGATGGACGTTTTGCTACTACTCAACGTTTGGCTCACTTCCCTAACAATGAATACTATTAAATGTATTAAACTGTGGTGCTGTTACCTTACTAGGGGAAAATCTCCTAATTACTTTCCGTGCATCAATAGAGAAATGCCAAGGCAATACACAAAGGCCTGAATTCTATGATAACCATGCAATAGTTTATCTATACCATCCAACATTTCTCCAATGAAAATAGGGACGTCCCATTACATGATGATAATTTTACTATTTATGCCCCACATATCTTACTAGGTTGCCCCAGCCACTATGGGCAGCTTCCAACATTTATAAAAACATAACAAAACATTAAACACTTTTTAAAAATCTCTATACAGGATTGCCTTCAGATGGCTCAGGGGTCTGATAACTCCATACCCTCCAACATTTCTTCCATGAAAATAGGGACCTCCTAAGGAAAAGTGGGACATTTCAGGATCAGATCAGAAACCAGGAAAGGTTCTCTAAATCAGGGATGTTCCTGGAAAATAGGGACAGTTGGAGGTCTGGTTTATCTCTCAAAGATTCTGAGCCCTGCTTGGATATATGAATAATAAGACTGGAAGCAAAACTCTGTTGACCTCTGCTAATAGATGTATGTTGATTGGTTCACATGAATGAATAAAAGTGGAAAGGAAATCTCCTAGGTCATATCTCCACTTAGGGCCAAAGTTGCTTTCTTTCCATTGCAAAGAGCTGCTTTTTTGGTATTTTTCTATTGTTATTATTTTAATTCAACATTATGTGCAACATAGGTAACCACAGAAAGTTATTTCAGTTACAAACCTGTACAAAGCAGAGTACAGTACTGATGAGCCAGGGAGGAGTGATTTGCGTCAAAACTACAGTAGGGGATGAAAGGGTTAAACTCTCCCTTTGCACCTGCTGCAGTCCTGATAATTATCAGAACCCTCCCTGCTCCCTGCATCTCTTATTTGTGTTAAAAAGAAATACTGCATGTTAATGCAAAGACACATTTAACATCACATCTAAGTTGGCCTTTGGCCATGAAACTCACTGGGTGGCTTTTGGAAAATTCTATCTCTTAGCGTCAGCCTGCCTTCTGTAATACGGGAGAAATAACAGGAGCTTATCTTGCAGGGTTGATGACTGAATGAGAAAATTTATGAGGAGCTCAGCCATGGGACCCATGTCAAGCAAGTGTTATAGTAAATTATTTTTTTGAAAAATGTTGTGCTAAGGGCTTTCCATGTTCAGTCAAGCTCAGAAATGCCTGGAAATTGCAGCTGTTAATTGCCATGTCCTCAACAGACATGTTATTTAGGCAATACAAATATGGTATCCTGTCAATATCCTGTCCTGTGGTTACTTCCAACTTTGGTGCTATCTCAGAGTTGGATGGTTGTCATTGGCAGAGTGGTGGAAATAGACACATACAGGGAGGCTATTGTCAGCTTCAAAAATAAATCTGGATTACAGAGGCTTTCTGAAATAAGTTGCATTCCCACTACTATGTTTTTAACATTCCTATACCGCCCACGAATTCAAAATTTGCTATATTCTCATTATGATTTAATTGACCCAGATATTTGTTAACAGGATTCAACACTCAAAAAAAATCTGTACAAACCACCATACTGGTCCTTATTCTGAATAGATGCCATGCTCCCTGGAGATACATGAGATTCCAGGAAATGAAACTTTTCAATGCTAACATCCCCACTCATCTTAGTAGAAAGAACACCATTGCCATTCTCCCATTTTCTACAAGTCAAGCAAGTGGCAGCAAGGGTATTGTATTGCAAGGACCAGTTTATGCCCTCCAGCAACATGATGCAATTCAAATTATGCCATCCAGCAATATGATTTAAGTTAGTTTATTAAATTTATTCAACACTTCCCACAAGCAAAGGAAGTCCTGAAGCAACTTACAGAAAGAGAATTAAAATACTATTGGCACATAATACTATTGGCACATAGTACCATTGGCACATCTGCTTGGAAATAAGTCTTATGGGTTCCATTAGGGTTTACTCCCAGGTAAGTGAGGCTAGGATTGTGGCCTAAAATACAATCTAAGGCAGTGTAACCAGAAAAACAATGAAAATATACTAAAAGTACTCTTATACACAATAGCTTTAAACCAAGATGTCCACCCCTGCCCTCAAACACCAAAAAGTAACCACTGATTGCCAGATCATTATCAATGCCCATATACCTGACGAAATAAATACAGCTTTGCCTGGTGCTAAAAAGGTGGTGGTGGCAGCTGGTGGTGGCAGAAGGAGGAGGAGGAGTATTTTGGATTTGATATCCCACTTTATCACTACCCGAAGGAGTCTCTAAGCGGCTTACAATCTCCTTTCCTTTCCTCCCCCACAACAAACACTCTGTAAGGTGAGTGAGGCTGAGAGACTTTAGAGAAGTGTGACTAACCCAAGGTCACCCAGCAGCTTCATGTGGAGGAGCGGGGAAGCGAACCCGGTTCACAAGATTACGAGTCCACCGCTCTTAACCACTACACCAAGCTATCAGGGTGTGGGGAAATTTATGTGGGAAAAGGTGGTCCTTGTAGAAATGGGAGGTTTGAGCTATGCAGGCTCAAAACCAGCCCTTTGAGCTCAGCTCAATTCAGTATCCGGTTATTCAGTGTCAGTAATATTATCAAACTTTCTAAATCAGGATTGGCTAATGTTTGAGGCTCCAGATGTTCCTCGGTTCCAATTGCCATCATTCCTGATCACTGACCATGCTGGTTGATGGGAATTGTAGTCCAGTGACATGATGAGGGCCACACATCAGCCACCCCTTCTTAGGATCACTACGAATGAGGAAAGCCAGGTTCTAATCCCTGCTGTGTGACTTTGGCCCATTCACTGCCAATCTAGTCTATCTCACTCATAGGACTGGTATGAGGGTAAAATAGAAGGTGGAATGTGTCAAGTGTACCACATGCATATGTGTTTTGGGGGTTAATAACAAACGTTTAGCATACTTCTAATCCTAGTTTATTACATTCAGGGGGAAAGTCTTCTTTCCAGGGTATTGAAAATATGTTTCCCCATCTCACGTTAATTTGAATGCTACTGTAATTTTAGAGTAGAGAATCTTATGAAACTGGATTCTTTTTATCTGTGTTTCCCATCTGGCTTGCTGCTACAAGCATTTAATCTAGTGTTTGCTGCCAATGTTTCCCAGAAAGGCTTATAATTGCTTGGAATTTGTATGAACAGTTCCAGTCTGGTGCACAATTAGGGATGCGCTATAAAATTTTCATTGCTTGATTTAGTTGAAATGATAAGATGGATGGGGAATGATAATAGCCACAATTGTAGCATCTAAAATGATGACTAGAAATTAGTAAAACAGGGGATAGTTAATAGCTAATGATCTCTCTCCTCCCATCTTGTATCATAAACAAAACCCTATAATTTATTATTTGTTTAAAGAAACAATATTGTGATTCTCTCTTATCTGTGAAAGCTCCTGTTTCTATATGTTGAATGTTGGTACTGGTACTCAATAGGGGAAGGATCTTGGATCCACAGATGGAAAGCCGCTGTCTCATAAATATCTTGGGAAGTTGGGGAATCCATAAAAATTTTGAGGCAGCAACATAGAGGGTGGACAGTGTCCAGGCATGTGATAGCTGTTTTTTCCCCTTTTCTCTTCTTTTTTACCAGAACCCTGGGATTCACTGAGTGGACCTAGTGCAAATACATGCACAGAACTAAAGAATTCCAGTAACTACCGTTGGATCAAGTCTACAGCTGTCCTGCGCAGCAAATGCCACAATATACTAATATACACAGCAACTGTCAGTCTCCTGAAATGTGGTCTTGCTGCAACTATGTTTAGGATCCCCACCTGCCTCTCTTCTTCCATCTTGCCAGCGCTCCTAGTCCTGATGTCAATGAATACAGACCCACACCCCAGCTTCAATTCAACTGATGACTCTAATCTGTTAGAGCATTTAAGGAATGGTCCTTCCAGATTAACCTAGACATAGTGCACTCCCATTGCTCAATAAATGGCAAGACCTTTATTGTACCACAATTTGGGGCAGAGCATGTACATTGCACATGGGTGTCCTCAATTTCAATGCCAGACATCTTCACTTAAAACGGTGCCATGCAACAGATCACGCTCAGTTAAAGCTGATTGCTCTGCCCAAATCAGACTTTTTTACAATACGAAAATGTGATGGGAACATGGATGTATGTGGTGACAATTGCTTAACATGACAATGTATAACCTCAGTGAAAACAAATTGGAATGCTCAAACCATAAATAATAACAACTAGTCATGGATCTATATTTTATCATTTGCCCACCTAAAATAGTCCCTTTCTTGATATTAAAAGTATATCCATAGTTTGTCTACTGGTCCATATCCCTTTCCTTCATTTGCATACACTCATGTGCAGTGTAATGTGTAAGCTGGGAATATGCTCTATGCAGCTATAGTGGCATCTACAATTATAAAGACTTCAACATGGATCTGTCTAGTCCAGGGGTCACCAAACTTTTTCAGCAGGGGACTGGTCCACTGTCCCTCAGACCTTGTGGGAGGCCGAACTATATTTTGGGAGGGGGGTGATGCAAGAGCACCACAAGCCCTGGTGGTTGCTTACCTGTGTCTTGCGAGCGGTAGGGGCCGGCAGCGACAGCGGGATAATGGGCAGCGCACGAAAGGGCTCCAGAGAGGGGCTGCTTAAAATGGCAGCTGCTCGAGTGCTGCTGCTGCTGACATCAACAAAGCGCAGCCTCCTTCCTCCTCTAGGCAGGGCGGGGAGAAGCCAGGAGGAGGGAGGGAGGAGGCGCCGCCACCGTGTGAGGAAGAGGGAATGAACATGCATGCTGGCGATCCACACAGCGATTTCTGGACCGTCCGCAGGCTGGATCCAGAAGGCAATTGGGCCTGATCCGTCTCACAGGCCTTAGTTTGCCTACCCATGGTCTAGTAGATGTGGAAAGTGCTGCAGCTGCAGTGTGTGAGTTCTTGGCTCCCTTGTTAGAGGCATGTAGACAACTTGTGAAAGAAATAAGTAACCAAAGGTAATGTGCAAATTGGTTCTGGATTACCTTCCCAAGTGAACAAACCTGATGACTGCAAAGTAAACCCTTGCCTTGTGTTTTACTTGTTGTCACCTGTCCTAGGACTGGGACTGCCTCATTTCCTGTAACTATATGGGTGAGGCAATGAGTGTCTATATGCATATTCATGGTCAGCTCATTTATCAGAGCAGGATAGCATAAAGGCAAGGAACTACCTTATATGTGTCTCATTAAGATGCACAACCTTACTGATTGAGTGCATGGGTGGATTGGTAAATTTGAGCTCTTGCTGGCTAAGCTGGCCAGAAGCTCTGTTTCAAAGATGCATAACCTGTTGCTATCCAGGTGTTGGACTACAACTCTCTGTCCCTAATCATACTGTCTGGCCATACTGCCTGGGGTTTATGGAAGTTGAAGTGTAACAACATTGGGGCGGGGGGAGACACACAGGAACAGGTTGAACATTCCTGCTCTACATGCTCATTAGCTTTTCTGCACAAACCCTATACATGTCCAACTATATGCATGTAGATTCCATGAAGAAGACAAAGCAAACTTCTTTGTATTAAGTTGCTCAGTGCTGTCTACAATGAAGCTCAGAGAGGTGATTTTCCAGACCAGTATCAAGATGCCAGGAATTGAGCTTGGGACATTCTGCATGGATAGCATGTGCTCTACCACTGAGCCTGTTAAATACTTAGGCATCTATTCCACCATTAAGCTATGGACCTTCCCAAATGTGTGTTCTTTGAGGATGGGGTGATGGGCAGACCAAGAATGGGAAGCAAAAGTGGAAAGTTGTGACATTTTGAAGAGAAATGCAGTTATCCCAGCACCTGACACCGAAGAAGAAGAAGAAGAAGAAGAAGAAGAAGAAGAAGAAGAAGAAGAAGAAGAAGAAGAGTTTGGATTTGATATCCCGTCTTTCACTCCCTTTAAGGAGTCTCAAAGCGGCTAACATTCTCCTTTCCCTTCCTCCCCCACAACAAACACTCTGTGAGGTGAATGGGGCTGAGAGACTTCAAAGAAGTTTGACTGGCACCCAGCAGCTGCATGTGGAGACGCGAACCCGGTTCCCCAGATTACAAGACTACCGCTCTTAACCATTACACCACACTGGCTCCAAGGTTAAGCTTAACCGAGGTTAAGCATGCCACAAATAATCAACATTATGTTGTTCTTGCATTGTGTGTGGTAATGGAGATAAAATAAGGGAATCACTGGGCATTTCTAGTTGAGGCTAATCTAACTTCCTTAGGGCCCGGGACCTCAAGGTCCTCCGTGGGGCATACCGGGAGAGGCGGTCCAGTGGGTACGAGGGTCCTAGGCCATGAAGGGCTTTAAAGGTCAAAAGCAGCACCTTAAATCTGACCCTGTACTCCACCGGGAGCCAGTGCAGCTTGAAAAGCACTGGGTGAATATACTCCCATAGCAGAGACCCCGTGAGGAGCCTCGCTGCAGCATTCTGCACCCGCTGGAGTTAAAGAAATAAATGACCTCCAAGCTCTTCAGAGAACAGTTGAAGGGTGTCAGTAGGTAACAAGCAGAAAAGAATGTTTTTTTGTTGTAGCAGTATCGGCCAGGGTCATCTTAGGTTGCGTCAACTGGAGCGTCACTTCCAAAACTCAGTACATAATGGGACTCAACATTGAAAAGAGCTCATCAGGGGCACAGTTTTCACTTCTGGGAACTGCAGTAACATTTTTTTAGAAGATCCAAAAGAGGAGGTGTAGGATGATACAGGAACTAGAGGATACTGTAAAGCAAATAAGAAGAATTATGCATGCTACCCATTGGGAAATAAGGGTGGGGGCAGAGCACTGGTTTAGCATATGGTCAAAACAACTTGAGTGAACACACAATGGGCAGCCAATGAGATTTGAGTGGCAAGCCCTACCCCTATATATTTCATATGGAGAGTCCTACAAAAAGTGTTTTGACCACATGAAAAGGACTTTAGAGTTGATCTAACATTCGGAATAGAGCCTTCCACGTAGATAAGATAGTAGGTGAAATTTCTAAACCAGGAAAACTATTTTGCAATAAGGTACAGCTGCCAATTGATGGTGCATATTTATTTTTCTTTGAAATGCTCAAGAAAGTTTGGAAATGCATCACTATGTTTTTTATTACATAGGTTGGGGCTAAATGATCCACTGTGTCTTTTCCAGGTGTTATGATGCTAGATTAGTCTGAATCCATGACTGAGTATTGGTTCTGTCCATTATTGCTTCTGAGTCACTTGATTTAAGTGCTTTAAAAAATTCATTTTTCTTCTATTTTTTCTCAAGGGGAGGAGCTCTCTCTCTCTTTGTGTGTATGTGTATGTGTGTGTGTTTGTAATTTTAAATGCTACATACCCTTTTGCCATGTTCTGATATAACCGAAAGCAGCAAAACACTTGGAAGAGTCTTCTAGTACAAGAGAGTCTTAATTTGTGTGATGTGCCGTTGGGTATGCTTTCCACGGATTCTCAATTATGCCATTTTCTCTTAAGTGCTGGGGAAGAAAAAGGAGGGAATACTGCTTTTGTCCAGATAAATCTCCCCTACCCCATCCTGCTACATTTAAGGGTACTATAGTTTGTTTTTACTCAATTGCAAAAGGGAAAAAGGAGGGGATTAAAAAAAAGCAAGGCCCATTTGTAATCCTGGTTTGGAAGCTGCCTCAGCTTTGTAATTTTCATCACAAGTAGCAATCACAGCCTTGGTTTTGATTAAATGATTACCCATAGGCCTCCTCTTGAATGAAATGACAGCTAAGCTTTACAAAGACACTGCAAGCCTGATAACTTTCTTGGGTGTGAGGATGTTCCAAAACAGCTTTAAGCACCATCACTAGGCCTTTACTGTGACACCGAGCATTATATATATTTGCTTTCTCTGAAGAGAACCTGATTTTTTTCCTCTTCCTCTCAGGAAGCTTGGTTGAATGAAGAAGAAAAAGCCTGATGAAGGTCAATCGTCTCTAGGGCTTGTGGAGTGTATGCCTGTCTGCTTCTAAACTGTGCCACGTGTCAGCAAGTGCTGCCTTTAGAAATAGCTTGAGGATGTTGAAGGTTTTCCTGCCTTTCTCTGTGGCAATTGAAAACACTTGTCCCTCTGTTTGACAATGTATCAGGACGGCACGAATCACATGGAAATGTTATTTGAAATAAGAGGCTAACATCACAGTATATGAAAATGGAGTTCTCCAGGATTGAGACATCTGCGCAGAGGCTACTTTCAGCGGACTTATGTTGTTGTTCTTACAGTATGTGATCCACACTTGCCTTCAAGTGCTTACCATGCTATGCCAGAATACAGAGAGATGTCTGTACTCCTGGAATCACTGTGCGTGTGGACAATATTTTTGCCAATACAGTCGTACCTTGGTTCTCGAACAGAATGCGTTCTGGGAGTCTGTTCGACTCCCGGAACCGTTCGAAAACTAAGGCGTGGCTTCCGATTGGCTACAGGAGCCAATCGGACATTCGGCTTCCGAAAATCGTCCAAAAAACGGAAGACTCACTTCCGGGGTTCGATTGTTTGGGAGCCAAGGTACGACTGGGAGCCAAGGCGTTTGAGATCCAAGGTACAACTGTACATGACAGGCTGAAACTTTTGGTCTATGGTTCTGCAGTGGATTGGACAGCCAAGAAAATGTTACACAGTTCATCCAAACTTGTTTGTGGAATGTATCCATTTTGTAAAGTGTGTTCTCCAATAAATGAGAGCACATGTTGCTGTGTGGGCCACCAGGCCAGGCCTCTTGTTGCCAGGCAGGTTAATAGTTGTTGCCTGGCATTGTGACTGGATAACCGGGTTGCTGGGGCAAATTGTACGGGTGGGTGGGACCATAGTCTTTAAATATTGGTGCACTCTGGTTTCTCTTTCTCTTTGCAGAGTGCATCGGATCACCCGCCCGCCTGCCCTCTTTCCGGTTGACCTTGCTTTGCCTGTCATGGGGTCGTCTGCCTTGGCGCAGGGGCCTAGTAGGAATTTTGCCATTTGGTGATTGGCTGTGCCATTTGGTTTTTGCCTACTACTCAGCAATTCGTCACAACTTGTAAGGTTGCGGTTAGGCATTGGTTATAATATGCTGGTGGTGGAGGGGTCAGGCTGGGCCTGCCCCTCCTATTGCACTGAAGGGAATTCCGTTAAAGGAATCCTGGGGCTTGCCATGATTTCGTCCAATCCCTGTTATGGGAATCCTTGTTATAGGACCGGGCAGGCAAGCTTTCGGGGAGCTGCTGGGGTGAGCGGCGTGGGTCCGACGCTCAGCTCAAATGACCCCCCAGTTTGACTTTCTCTTCTACTGGCTACCGATCGGATCTCGGGATGTCAGTTCTGTCCCAGGCAGGGGGACAGATAGTCATAACCAATGTCTAAACAACCACTCACTGATTTTGTATTTTAATAATGTTGTGGCCAAAATAGTGCCCAAAAACCAAAACTAAAATTACGTGTTATGTGTGAAGTTATTTGAGGGGTGGCCTGGGGACCTACACACGCAAAAAGGATGATGTAACAATAGTTTCCCCAAAACTCCTGCAACACACAGTCCCAATGGCTTCCAGGAGCTGATCTTATTTAAGTCGCTTTTATTTGTATAACTAAAGTCAATAGAGGGGGGGAAATCCTCACTTTTCTGAGAATTAGGCATACACTCTTTTTGTAAACGCACTGATTTTCTGCATATGGATTACTTTGTCTGAAGGATGAAAGTGATGTTAAATGCCTCTTTAACTTGCAGGTTTTTTTGTTTTTTTTAGAAATGCAATTGCATCAGCTTGGGCGTGTGCAATAATTATCACAATTAGTGCAGGCATGGGGGGGCACTTAACTCACTTCTCACCTGCTGAGGATATTCTAAGGAATATATATTTGTGTGTGTGTGTGTGTGTGTGTGTGTGTGTGTGTGTGTGTTGGTATTTGCTTTGGATGGAATGTTCCACACTGTGAGCATTTTGGATTCCCCCCCCCCAATGAAAACACTTGTTTTGGAGGAGGGGCTTTAGTGGAGGAAAGAGTTAAGTTCTCCCTCTATGCCTATTCTGATCTATTTAATTATCTGCCTGCCTCCCTAAATGATGATTTTTTGAAGAAGAAACACCCCCCCAATCATTTAAAAGGAAAGGTGTATTTAATGTCATGTATATTTTGTAAGTAGAATAACAGAATTGTGGAGTTGGAAGGGAACACGAAGGCAGACCCTCCAAGTGTCCCTATTTTCCAGGGACACTTGATATACGTGATATCCATTCCTGGATATACAGAAGCCATCCTGGTTTCTGATTTGATTCTGGCATGTCCTGCTTTTCCTTAGGATGTCCCTATTTCCATTGGATAAATGTTGGGGGATATGTGAGATCAACTAGTCCAATGCTCTGTAATGTAGGAATCTTTTTGTCCAATGTGGAGCTCAAACCTTTGTCCCTGAGATTAAGATGCACACTATCCTGCAGTTTAGTAATGTATGCATATGTATGTTTACTAAGTAAATGAAAATAAGACCTGGGTTAATCTTATTGCAGTGATGGGAGATCTCTGGCCTACAGACCTAAGTAGGCACACTAGGCTTTGAAGAGTGCCAACCAAGCTGTTTTGGACGATCCATACTCACCTTTCCTATGCCTTATGACAGGCATAGACAAACGCGGCCCTCCAGATGTTTTGGAACTACAACTCCCATCATTCCGGACCAGTGGTCCTGTTAGCTAGGGATGATGGGAGTTGTAGTCCCAAAACATCTGGAGGACCAAGTTTGCCTATGCCTGCCTTATGACATATATGAAATCAGGCATGGTGCAGGAAAGTTCAGATTGTGACAGATGAAAAGGAAGTACTCTCACTCCTGATTCTTCCTTTGTACTCAAAATTTGGTTCCTGGCAGCTGGAAAAGGTTCCAAATTCAAAAAGTGCCAAAGTCTGCAGAGGAAGACAAAAAAGAGAGATAAGAATAGCCTGCTGGATCAGACCATGGTCATGTTGAGTCCAGCATCGTGTTCTGAGAGCAGTTGACCAGTTGCCTGTGGGAAAGGTGCAAGAAGGACATGAGCATAAAAGCACTCTCCTCTCCTGTGCTTTCCAGCAACTAATATTCAGAAGCAGAACGTGGGTGGCGCTGTGGTCTAAACCACTGAGCCTCTTGGGCATGCTGATTGGAATGTCAGCAGTTCGAATCCCCACGATGGGGTGAGCTCCTGTTGTTCTGTCCCATCTCCTGCCAACTTAGCAGTTCGAAAGCACACCAGTGCAAGTAGATAAATAGGTACCGCTGTGGCGGGAAGGTAAACAGCATTTCCATGCGCTCTGGTTTCTGTCATGGTTTTCCATTGTGCCAGAAGCTGCTTAGTCATGCTGGCTACTTGCCCCGGAATGACCGCTCCCCACATCAAATGGAGGGTGCCTTTTGCGTGGTCGCGCGCAGCCCCCCAGATCCCAGTGTGGCTCCCAGCAGTACGGGCTGGCTTCGCCCTCCCCAGGCTGGATACCTGGAGGTCTCTGCCTACCTCAGCCAGTTGCCCAATCCCGCCTGGGGAGGTGTTTCCAGGAGATTGGCCAGGTAGGGGGAGGGACCACCCTGCCAACACAACAGAAGGTGAATCTTAGCTGTGAAGTGTCAGTGGACAAATGCCAGCTCCCTCGGCCTGAAAGCGAGATGAGCGCAACATCGTTTGGACTTAACCGTCCAGGGGTCCTTTACCTTTACTTTTTAAAAACCTTTTATTCAGAGGCATTATTGCTTCCAAGTGTGGAGCCAGAGCATTGCCTTCTCCTCCAAATCATTATTTCTTTGCAGATTATTCCTTTGCAGTTCAAGCTATTACTGCAAGGGAAGAATTGTCCTTCGCAGTTGGGGTTTGTATTCAAACCAGGGCTGCAAAGGAAGAACCGAAAGCGTAAGAGTGCACTCCACCGCAGCCATAGGTTGAAAAAGAATTCCTTCAAAAAGAATTCATACTGGAGCTTCCACTTCTGGAGGCAGTATGCTATTGCATTCAGGACTTGCTTGCAGGTTTCCCATAGTTTGGACTGTGAGAACATTATGCTGGATTAGATTGGCTTGATCTTGCATTCTGATGACCAGCCCATCAGAGAATGCTGCTTTAGAGCTTTTAAAATCATCCTCACATCAATAAAGGTGACTTGATGGCAGGGTCGTCTTAAGTATATCTGGCGTCATGGTGCAAAGATCCCTCTGGCACCCCCCCCCCCCCGTTTCCCAGAGTTGCCAAGCTTTTTACAGCACTGCCGGCAGCTTTGGGGGCTGGAGGAGGCGGGCAGCAGCTGGAGGGCAGCTCCTACAGCGGGGAAGAGGCGGAGGCTCCGAGCGCAGCGCTGCTTCAGCGAAGTGGGCAAGGGCAGTGAGCTGATGCCTGGAGGCGCTGTGCCCAGCCTCTGCATCTTCCCTCCAGAACTTGGTGCCCTGGCGCCCCATGCCACTTGCCTCTATGGGCAAGATAAAGCAACACTATTGATGTTTTGGTATGATCACTCTTCTCTGAAATCATGGTAAAAATGCCCCAATGCAAGCATATGGTGTGGGTGGGTGGGCGGGTGTGTGTGTGTGTGTGTGTGTGTGTGTGAGAGAGAGAGAGAGAGAGAGAGAGAGAGAGAAATTCTCAACCTTAGTGCTAATGCCAAAGTTTAGTTGAACATATATATTTTCTGAAAACTTCAGGCATGCTATATGTGGTAACTGCTAGTCAGCTTGTTTTTGATAATGTCCCTTAATTGACTCTGTATCTGCTTGGCTGAGGGCCTAGTGTGTGGCCTTCAGTCTGCATCTGACTCTGAGCATCAGTTTAGGTAACATTTTCAATGATTTCCAGAATCTGTTTATTATGTAACATTATACAATAATGATGATGTAGTGAAAAAGGACAAGGCACACCATGTCTGTGGTAAGAGAGGCTGAGCCAAAAGATGCCTTGCTTTCTAAATAGTAGTTGGAATATAAAGCTCTGGAAATATCTCCTAAGGCACTATGCTTTTTGGATTAATTTCCTTACCCGACATTAACCACTCCTAGGTCACAAGACTGGCACATGCTGTCTATAATGCATGTTTTTAAAAGATCACACACAAAAAACCCCCACAGACCTCAAAGTCTGGCTCCCAGATAACCAACCATTAGTGCCAGGAAACAGCCTGAATGAATCAAGGGGGGCTGAAATGCCAAAAATATTCCTAGCAAACTTGCCAGGACTGGTGTATTTGGCATGCTACGTGTATGGCATTTACTTAAGCCAACCACAGTAGCCGGTTGATCCTGTTTAAGTCCAATTACTTTGGCATCTCTGCTCAACCTGGTGGTTCATGGGGGAAATGAGGAATGATGTTCACAGTGGTTTTGTGGGATGTGGCTGAAACGATGCAAAGTCCTAGCAGCATCCACTTCATTGCTTGGCCAACAACATCTACCTGAGTGCTCATGGGCCTCTGTAGTTCCAGTCATCTTTGCTCTTGATTTTTTACTTGGTATCTGGTTTTGGTTTTGCTTTTGTGTGACTGCTGTGACTGCTCTTTAGTCCTGACTCCTGGCTTGTTTTCCAGTCCTGCTTCTGGTATGATCCTGACAGCCCTTCCATTTAATTCTTGGATTTTTCTCCTGTCCTGAGCCTGGAAAGCTCAGTTGCTTGGTGTCACAATCCGGGTTACAGGCAGTCGGAGTCCTGGCTTGGTACGTCAGGACTGGGATAGAGGTTGGGAAGCAGGAATCAGCAGTCCAGGGGTCAGGAAACCAAGAGTCCACAAATCAGAAAACCAGGAGCCAGGAAGCCAAAGCACAGCTAGGTGGGTAGTGTGTTGCTGTGGCAAAGAGCCAGAGGGAAATGCTGGTCTTATATACCCCTCCTGGCCCTTGCCACCAGGTGCTACGAGTCTTCTGTCAAGCCTCACCTGTGCCTTGTCCTTCTAGGCCAAACTCAGGAAGGCCCCAGTCCTGCAAGGCCCTACCAGTCACAGGGCCTGGCTCCTGCACACACTCCTGACACGTGGAGTGCAGCTGATAATGACAAGGCTGCAGGTTTGGTCCCTATATGGGGCAGCTACATATTTTTGCATTGCAAGGGACTGGATTAGGTGATCCACAGGGTCCCTTCCAGCTCTGTGATTCTATGATCAGAATGATTGGACTTCCGGTTCTTGGCTTCTGGCTCACTCCAGACAGTGAGTGAAACTATGGGTGTTGTTTAAAAAAGCTAACCTTGGTTAAAACCATGGAGAATATTGCAACGCTACAGTAATGAAGTCTGAAATTTCTGGTATGTGGGTTCCAATGCTCCCTGACAACTAGCTGGGAATAACTAAGCATATAGTGCATCTGTGTGAATGAGAGAAAGGGCAGAACAATCCTAGCACAGATACTCAAGAGTAGTTTGACTCAGATTAATGGACATGTATAACTCCGAAAGTCTACAGGCCTGCTAATGATAACGTTATTCATGATATCAAAATGTATTGTCTTTAACGTTGGGCTTCTTAGCTGCCCTTTAGGCCCCAAAGGCAGAATATAAATATTTTCAATAAATAAACTATGCAAAATGTGGAATGAATTTGTTCTAGGTTTAAAAAATGGAAGATTTCACATTTCTGAGAAATCGTTCAAAATGTGAATTTATGTAAATTGGGTACAAATCTCCGTTGAACAGACAGCAAGATGGGCATAAAGAACGAGGAAACATGGTAAAGCTATTGAAGAGTGCATCCAGTCTGATTAAAACAAAAGTGGAGAAAGGCTATCCTTCAAAGAAAGCAAACATTGATTAGGGCTGGTCAGATTTCTCCTCTTGCATTCTGTCAGCCTTCCTCAGATTGGCTAACTACCAACCCCTTTGCGTGTGGTTGAGAGCGATTTGTTTAAGACTGCAGGAAGTTTGTAGTTGACTAATACGAAACTGAGTAGGAGGTTTGTCACTGACATGATTCTTCTCTTTTTAGATGCAGTAAAAGAAAAGATGATATCAGTAAACTTAATATATCTGGTCAGTTTCAGCAGGAGCCCTAATGGGTTTTAGACATTTGCTACAAGGATAGTGTAATACATACATACATACATACATACATACATACATACATAAAAAATACTTCAAAACAGATAATGTTTTCTCCTGACCATATCAGTTTAATTGTGCAATTAGCAATTATTCCAAACCAACCATTAAGGCAAAACAAAAGGGCTTTTTGTTGTTGTTTAATATGTCATAGATGTATGTACACCAACCTGGATGTACATGTAGTAATACTTTCAATTTTATAAAATCTCCACAATCAGATTTTCAAAATAAGAGCCATTATTTTGGAGAGATCAGTCCGGAACCCCACCAGTTATCTTTACAATTTCTGGAAAGACAGAATGACAAAAAGGAAGTATATCGGCCTTGCTCAGTGTCCAGGACACAGTAGACCAGAACCCCTAAATCCAGAAGAGAACTAGAATTTAGATGCATCTCTTCTTCATAATTCAGTGCATTACCTCAACCTGACATGCAGATATAAGTGGAGTTAAAATAAATCATGGTCTTTTGCCCAAAGTGATTAATTTATTTCCAGAGCAAAACACACATAACCTTTGCTAACAATGGGTCCAGGAGGTGAATTTTTCCATCACATACTGTAGTGGAACTGCTGTTGTACACAATGACTTCCACAGAGAATGAAGGCAACTTAGAAATTCCTTAGTTTCAGCTACTCTAAAAATGGGGATTAATGAAACAATAGCAGCCATGAACCTCATTGCATACCAAATTCCTAATAACTAACTAATTACCAATACGTTGCTCCATTTTTTAACCATGTATGCCCAAAAAAGCAGCTTATGACATAGTTCGAAACCCATAAACTGTCATGAAACAACCAGCAAAAAAACACACAAAAAAACAAACCCACCACAACCAATCATCATAAGAAAAAAATATCTCCTGCTTGATCCCAAAGGCCCTCTGAAATAAACCCAAAAGGTTAGTAGAGAGAAAAAGTGGAAGATGAGCTTTGTTGGGAAAGGGAGTTCCATAACCTCATTGTAGCTACTGAAAGAGTTGAACTGTCCTTCCCACCCACCTGCTCACCTCTGATGATCAGGGAATATGGAGAAGGAAACTGCGGATGATCTGAGCTAGGCTTACATGAAAGGAGGCAGTCCCACTATTTGTATGGCTTTAAAGATCAAAAGCATCACTTTAACTTTGAGCTGTGCCCAGAAACCAACTGGAAGCCACTGAAGTTGTTTCAAAATTGGAATTAATATATCCTGCCTGTTAGCAACTTGGCAGCCGTATCTTGGACCAGCTGCACTTTCTGGGCCCTTTTGAAAAGCAGCTCCTTGTGGAATCTGCTACAGGTAGTTGAGAGACAACCATGTTTTATATGTGTTGCTTGTGCACAAATAACATCACAATCCACCGAAAGACTTCATCACAATCACCCATTTCCTCATTGCTCAAAGAACTAATGACTATGGCAGCGAAGAGGCTACTGGGTAACATGTTTTAGCAACGTAGAGGAAATGAAATCACGCCACTGTCATACAGCACAGGATACAATAATCACTGGGCTTGTTCCAGCAAAAGAGAAAAAAAAACCAAAACACACCATTGTATATCTTTGTTATGTATCAAATTGACCAACCCAAAATCAAATTACAAACCACAAATGGAGGAAATGAACTTGTAATTGTGGCATGCATCTTCTCATGAAAAAGAATCTCCGCATGTAGTCATGGCTTTTGTTTCAGAGGCTAATTCAAATGAGAAGCATCAGATAGCCAGCCCTCGGGGTGTTCTGTTTTGTTTGACTGATTTTTAAAGGCTGTCATAGAATTACACTGTCATAACTTTCCCTCTAGACAAGCAGGTTGTTCTTTATGCCACTATTTCAGTCCAAGGGAGAACAAATAATACCTTTTTTATTGCAGTATTTTTAGACACTGGATACATCTGGAAAAATATCCAAGCAGATAATTAGATTGCATTAGCAATGTGTCTGTTGTGGTTTCCCTGATCCCAAAGAAGGCAGCCCTTTATGAAGTACTTGGCCACAACCCTGCAGAATCCGCTGTGTAAATTGGCCCACACTAAAGCATGTGGAAAACATTTTTTGGCTGAAACCTGAAACCATTCATGTGGCTTTGACATGGGGAAGCTCAGTCTGCCAACATCAATAGAACTTTGTACTACAAACCAAAATGGTCATTTAGACATGTGTACTTTCATGCTAGCAAATGCACTGAGGTCAAATATTTTTGAATCTTGGGAATTTTTCCTCTTTATACAGCTTCATGTTTCATGCAGGAAATGAGGCTGAGTACAACAAACACAAATCATTGAGACTGACAGAGCATATTGGGTTCAAAACCCAAGCTTTGACTCTAATTGCTCTCCAAAGGCCTCTGGCTCAAGGTAGCTGTTGATTTAGTTCAGCTGTTTCAAATCAACACTGTAAGGTCTTGCTAAGACAAACTGGTTAGGCCGCATTACATGTGTACCATTGCATCCCCTGGGTATACAAATAATACAGTTAGCCTTTTAAAAGATTGCATTTGTCTTGCAGTAATTACAATGAGATAATTTTCTCTTTGTTTTTGTTTTCGTTTCAACAGAAACACATGACCTTTTGTTTGGGGAAGGGGTGGTGATAATTCTAGCAGAAAATAAACTCATGGTTCCACACAGGACTGAGAAACAAGCTTTTGCCTCATTTTAAAAACAAAACATTGTTTATATACCTGCTTGTGTGTATGTGTGCCTGCTTCTGAAATCCAAGAGATCTCATTGGATTGGACTGCATGAAAGGGTGGGTGATAACCCAAATATCCATAGAATTAATGAGAGCAATGGTTGGGTAGGGCATGCCTCTCCCTTCCTGACGCAAGTAGACTTTTCAGGGTCTCACTTTTCATTGCTGAACGTCTTGAAGTGCTGGAGTGGACAAAGGAGACAGTGGATGAAGGGAATGGGGAGGGGGAAATATTGCAAGGATAGGACTTAGGAGAAACCAACCTTTTTTTACCTTGCTTCTTGATCCTGTAGAGTCCATTTCAAGCTTGGATGGGGCCACCATACTTTTGGCTATAGGTTGCCAAGCTGGGGATGGATGGTCTCCTGTTCTCTGTCTAGTGACCAGAAGTGTACTTTCTTTTTCTAAAACCTTCCTGATAATTTACGCAACTTTATGGTGCCATCTATCAGTGTTTTACAATTATGTACCCTACTGTACATAATGCAGAATCTAAAAAGAAATCCAACAGTGAAATGTGGACTAGGAACGGGCGAATCAGTCAATTGTTGTTTCTCATTTTTCCATTCTTCAGTTCTCCACATTTCTTTATTGGTTTGATAATATTTTTAGGAAACGCTCTTCATGAAAAATTGTCAGTGTTTTAGTGTAAATTCCTCCTAATATGCACATGTTTGTATGCAATTCCCCCTAAAACACGTTTTTGTAAAGCGATTTCCCTAATATAATGCATTTTTATGATTTGTATGCAATTATACATTTTTATGCACATTTTACCCCAATATATGCAGCTTTTTGTTCACATTACTTGACTGGGGAACTCCACTGCAAAATTTGGAGGTGTGTGATTTTCAAAGGATGACTGTGTGTGCAACTTAGGCAGAGTCAATACAAACTGAATTGAATTTCTCACCCATCCCTAATAAGGACACCTTTCTCTCTCTTTCTCTCTCTCACACACCCCTTGAGAATGTTTTCTTGTCTTATTAATGGAACTGTGGGAAATGTTTTTTTAACTTAGCTATGATTGCCTTCCAATGAATTTGATGGGTATTACTCATAGAAACACAATAATTTGTCTGCTACTCCTAGCTGTTACTTATAGCTTTTTAACAGGGAAAATTACCTTGTAATTGAACAAATCTGTTTATTATTAAGTTCTAGTATTGTTCTTAGCATTTTCAGACATCAAAGTGATCTTTGCAATATAGCAGCATGCCTCCATCAAGGATTTCTTTGCTGGAAATATAGTTGCTACTGAAACACTTAGGAGGAAAAAACAGGCCTGTGGTTTAGATATGTATGTATTGTTATGTGTGTGTGAGTGCCAGACATATTCTAACCCCTGGACCCAACAAGTGTTAAAATATCTGAGCAAGTGTTCCAGTTACAGATAGGTAGCCGTGTTGGTCTGCCATAGTCAAAACAAAAAAAATTCCTTCCAGTAGCACCTTAAAGACCAACTAAGTCAGTTCTTGGTATGAGCTTTCATGTGCACACACACTTCTTCAGATACCTCTGAAGTGAGCAAGTGTTAAAATAGAAACCAGGCTAGCTTCCTCATGAGGTGGTTGCCTGGGGGGATGGACCATTAAGGGAAAACAAAGGAAAGGTGATGGGCCATTAAGAGAACAGAAGAAAGGGGGCTCTGTGCCTCATGGCAAATGGGTGGGTCCCCTCCCCCTCTTAGATTCTTAGTAGGACAAAGAGGAGTTTTAGGAAAGAGTTGTGTTATACGACCGAGAAACTGGATGGAAAAGACACAGGCTGAAAAAAGCCAGAGAGGAAGAGAATGATGTTTGCTTTCAGTTTCAATCTAAGGCTGTGGTTTTGGGACAAACAAGACTCTTTTGGGGTGCAGGGGCAGATTTTGGTCAAAATTTGGTGCTCCCTGCCTCTCACGTTCCATTATGTTCAATTCACTATGTCAGAGCTGCACCCCCCTGCGGCACCCCCTAAGCTCAGCACCCAATACGGCAAAACAGGTCCTGCTGTCCTAATTCTGCCTCTGTGGGGTGTTAATGCTGTGAACCCCTGCATTGTAGGCTCAGGTGGTATATATGTGTAAATAAACCATATATTATAGAGACACCACAATCTCCTCTGTGCCTCATTCCCAAAAAGAAGCACGAGCCCTGGGTAAGAGCCTGGAACGCCTGCAATCTCACACCACCTGGAGATTGGGGTGCTGTGCAACAGTATTATACAAAAGGGGCAGTTTTAAATGCTTTCATTAGAAAAGCCTTAAGCTTACTTTCATCCATTTATAGAAAAGAAAACAATGGTGGGGGCCAGAGGTCTGCTGACTGACCATCTCTGTTTTAATAATCCTTTTTAATAACATACTGTCTATAATATTCCAGGCCTTGTTTTTCTCACAGAGCACTAGCTGTTCTCTCAGGGCACACATTTTGGAAAGGAATAAGGTTCCTCTTCCAAATCCTTTCCTTTCCTCCTGTACTCTTCTTTTTTCATCTCAGGCAATGGAATCCCACAGAGGTTGCATCTGTGGAACACCTGTTCTATGTGTGCAGTAGTCAAGATTGCCAGACTGAGTCATGGGTTTGCTTATAATAAATCAGCCCTATCATGCAAACCATTCAAGTGTCTCTTCACTTCACTTTCATCCACTGCCTTTCCATTTTTAAATTAAAACCCCAAAAAAACATTTGGTATCCCTTATTTCCATCAGATACCCATCAAGGTATCTAAAGTATCCATTAAAAAAGACCAACAACAATTTGCATGAAAGCACAGCCGTCACAGAACACAGCCAGCCAATGAATAACTCAATTATGAACATCTTCTTTAACCGCCATGTTGTTGTTGTTTGTTGAATTGCAGGTAGGGAAGTGGGCAAGTAGCCACTCTAGGGAGGGCATTCCACATATCTGCTGCCACGTTAAAATAATATTTTGTGTTCTCACCCACTTACTTCAAAAAGGAAGAGGACAATTCACAGGACTTCACAGGACTTCACAGGACTTCAGATGTTGAATGAGACATGCCTGCAGTCAGCTTCTATGGAAGAAAACACTTCATGGGACAGTCCTAGATAACACAAGGTATGGATAGAGAACGTATGGACTTCTAGATGTAGTTGGTCTCCAACTTTCAAAAGCCCCAGTAAGCATGGCCAGTGGTCAGCAATTATGGGAGTTGTAGTCCAGCAGAATCCAAAGGCCCTCAGGTCTACAACCTCCTCAAATGTAGGTTTAAACCAAGACTTTGATTTGGGTCAGGAAACAAATTGAAAATCAATGAAACTTGAATAACAATGGAGTAATATGATCTGACAAAAGTCGGGGGTTTTATTATAATGCTAGCTGTAGCCAGTGTTAAATTAAAGGAATTTTTTTTTTGTTTTTTTTTTTTTTGTTTGGTTTTTTTGTTTTGAAGGGATTTTTTTGTTTTAGCTGTAGCCAGTGTTAGTCATAGTTAATTAATGAACCTAAGTTAGTCATGGCCACCAATTTTAATGAATCTACTCTGAGTAGGACTAGCATTGGATACAACTCCCTGATTGCTGTGTTTTGAACTTACTAGGCTTTCAAAAATCCAGCCCCGTATGTAGAGCAGAACCCTGTATCAACATTACTTCTGCCTTTTTCTGGATTCAACAGCAGCTTGCTTGCCCACATGTCTGGGGCTATTGTTGGTGTCCTCTATTTCTTGAAGTAAATTCAGTGGTTACCCTAAGTGAAATTATCCCTGCTCCCATATGTCAATGAGTGTAGGTTATGTTTTTGTTTTGGCATGATATTACTGCTTATTGCTTTCCTACTGAAAATTTAGCTTTAATAAATGTAGAGTACTGGTTTGATCTGTACGTGTGGAATAATCTTCCTTGTAATATTGGATGGCCTATTCAGTGTTTCACTTTTCAGAAATTATTTAGAACTCATCTTTTCTGCCTTGCATTCCCCTCTTCATGTACTGTTTGGCTTTGGTGCAGAGATTATTACTTATTGCCAAATTAATTATTGTATTATTTAACTTTTTTCTCCTTTCCCTCTCTCTCAGATTGTACAAAGATTCCCCTCATTTAAAAATAAAGTGGGTGGGAACCTGTGGAAAGTGCCTTGTGTGTGTTTTCTCTAAAGCAGGAATGAGGAACCAGGAGCCCTCCAAATGTTCTTGGACTTGATCATCCCTGACCATTGGCCTTGTTGACTGGGGCTGGTGGGAACTGGAGTCCAACAACGTCTGGTGGGCCACAGGTTCCTCATCCCTGTAGTACAGCAAGTTGCACATATTATTTATAAAGCAACTAATACGTTATGATGACGAACTGAGAATATTTCATTTAATCTTCAGATGTTTCCACAGAGGAAAAATGATCCCCCCTCCCTCTTCATTGAATGAGGGAGAAGAATGAATGAATGATTGTTCTGCAATCATTGTATTTGCAAATTATCTCCCATATTCACATTCTGGGCACATTGTAAAACTAGATTTTTTCAAAAAGAACAATAAAGAGAACATAAGCTCTCTGCAGCATAGGATAGAGGTATATATGCCTGTGTGATTCAGTGACTCACAATACAGATATTGTACCACAAAATGAATAAGATTACACCAAAGTATATGGAGCAAAAGTGCCTTGGTTTCTTGATAATCTTATAGTAGCTATATTGTGCTAAACATCCTCAGTGAAGACTTTTAAATGATGTGGCCTCAATCTGAATATACAAGTTACAATGACCGCATCCATTATAAAGTACTGTTCTGAAGAGCTTCTCTGAGGTTATTATGATATTCTGTGTTTTCACTCTCCATAAACGTCACACAGGCAAACATAACCCTCCATACTGATGGAAAGGTTTTGAAAACACTTTAGCAAGACATCGGATCTAGAGGAGAGCTTTCGTGCAACTTATTCCCAGACGTAGACAACTAAGGTGAAGTTCTCAGACGTAGACAACTAAGAAAAGCAAAATTACTGCCATTACCGGAGGAAAAACAAAACAATGTATTTCACCAAAAGTTGATACATGGGCTACCCAACGAATAAGGGGCTTGACCCAGAGTTTTGTGTGTGGAATTCTGCTTATAGAATAAGGTACTTTCTTGGCTCCCCTTTCCCCTCATGCCTCCATGGGGTTGGCGTACATAACACGCACCTTCTGGAACAGTGTTCTAGGTGGTGCAGGGGGGAATCAGGAGGAAAGGGGAATAAACAAAAATTGCTTGAAAACTTCATTAGATTCAGCAGGTTGCTGAACAGGATTCCTGCCCAAGTCATTTAATATTAATACTTTAAGACGGGGTGGGGAACCTTGGACCTGGTGTCCAAATGCAGATTTCCAGGGCTCTCTGTCTGGCCCTCAGGGCTTTTCCAGGCAGATGCCTCCTTGCTGGTCCTGTTCCATGCCTGGCTGGAGTGTGTCCTTGAATTGAGGCAGTTCCTCTTGCTTTCCTGGATGGAAGATGGAAAGATGCACCTCTTACTTTTGTTGGGCTGTACAAAGGATAAGAGTTGTATCTGTTGTCCCACTGGCTGTTTTTTTAACCTCTGGCCCTGCCTACTACCAGCATGCTTTCTCCAGAAGGTTGCCCATGAATAAATGTGGTGCCCAGAATGACAGAGGTTCCCCATTTCTGATCACTTTAAGACAACTAATCACATTGATTCTGCTCTGCATTTCCCAATAAGGCTTTAATAATAAATTATTATTATTATTATTAGTAGTAGTAGTAGTAGTAGTAGTACCCCGCCCATCTGGCTGGGTCTCCTCAGCCACTCTGGGTGGCTTCCAACAAAGATTAAAAATACATTAAAATGTCACACATTAAAAACTTCTCTAAACAGGGCTGCCTTTAGATGTCTTCTAAAAGTCTGGTAGTTATTTTTCTCTTTGACATCTGATGGGTGGGCGTTCCACAGGGCGGGTGCCACTACCAAGAAGGCCCTCTGCCTGGTTCCCTGTAGCTTTGCTTCTCACGGTGAGGGAACCGCCAGAAGGCCCTTGGCACTGGACCTCAGCGTCCGGGCAGAACGCTGGGGGTGGAGACGCTCTTTCAGGGATACTGAGCCAAGGCTGTGTAGGGCTTTAAACACCAACACATGAGAACCCACATGCTACGAGGAGCCCTAACTGATAAAATGTCAAGGAGAGTTAAGCAGATGTGTGAGAAGAGGGTAAGTAACACCCATTTGTTTAATTATTTCATTAAAAAGAGCTCAGACTAACAAGGGTGACTGTGTGCTAGTAGCCAATTTGGGTAAGAATTCAGGAGCTAAATTTGAGGGGTAGGAAGCCTGTAGAAACCTCATTTTCAGCATGTCAAGGTGAGATAAGCAGATGCATGAGTTCAGCAGTTTACCCTTAGTAACATTAGTACATTGCCAAATCTGATTTATCTACACAAGGCTATGACATCATTATGTTGTCTGTGTGATCCCTGATTGGCTGGGATCATGAAATCCCTTTCAAGTTATTTTTTTTTAAAAAAAACACCAATGGCTCTGAAGCAGCAGCAGTCGATGAGGGAATCAATGGCTGAAAACAAGCATGAAAAATGTCTGAAAGAGTGGAATGCTGAGGGTTTTAGGAGGGATGAAGGTAAAGGTAAAGGTACCCCTGCCCGTACGGGCCAGTCTGGCCAGACTCTAGGGTTGTGCGCTCATCTCACTCTATAGGCCGGGAGCCAGCGCTGTCCGCAGACACATCCGGGTCACGTGGCCAGCGTGACAAGCTGCATCTGGCGAGCCAGCGCAGCACACGGAACGCCGTTTACCTTCCCGCTGGTAAGTGGTCCCTATTTATCTGCTTGCACCCGGGGGTGCTTTCGAACTGCTAGGTTGGCAGGCGCTGGGACCGAACGACGGGGGCGCACCCCGCCACGGGGATTCGAACCGCTGACCATGCGATCGGCAAGTCCTAGGCACTGAGGTTTTACCCACAGCACCACCCGCGTCCCTTTAGGAGGGATAGTCTCCATTAAATGGCAACTCCCACTAAAAAAAAACGTTATTTGCTGCACCAGCAAATATATATAAAACTTTGAACAGTGCAGGAAATGTTTACCTTCAAAATTATTCTATACCAGAGGTGAGCAACCACCTTGGTTTGGAGGGCTGGATCCCAAGGTGGGCAACCCTTCATGGGCTCACCTGTCAATCACTTGGCAACATATGATAGCAGGCGCTACATGTTCACACCTTGGCTAGTGAGGAAGCATTGGGAGCAGACTTAGATAGTGCCTCCCGTTCTTCCTTTGCATCTGTGGCTTGAGTTCTGTGCTTTTTGAATCTGGTCCCCTTTTCTGTCACTGTTTTCCCAGGTCAGTGACAATAAGATGCTCCTGTTGATGGATGTTTGTTGGGAGCTGCCTTTGAGCTCTTTCAGGACTTTTTCTCTCACTGCGAAGTTAATCAAGCCAGTTTAAAAATTTATGGTCCTGGATTGCTTAAATTTTGATGAAGCATTGTATGTATTGACTTACAGCTGTTCTTTCCTGGCATGCCATAAGGAAAACAGTCTGAAAAACTCTCGTTGGACGGGGAGTTTTCATAATGAAATCAGAAACAGCAGGGTCTTTTGAAAGCAGAATAACATGCAGCTCCAGTGTTTGGACTGCGCTTCCTAAAACAATATAGGCCCAAAGATGCAATCAAGCCATATCATTCTGCTGCCAGAATTCAGGGTCAAAACAGTTGGGAGTTGCTGCTTAAAAAATGACCCACATGGCAGCTCACACTGTGTGGGGAGTTGTTTGTTTGCAGGATCTGGCCACGCCGTGAGCCAAGTGTGCTACCATGTTACTGCAGCTGTGGGGAAGCGGAAAGGGGTGGGGGCAGGCCTGGTGCAGCTCATCTTTGTGTGTGGCCAGAGCATACAGAGGACTGCCTTCCATCATGAGTGATGTGGGATTTTAAAGCAGCAATCATATCCTAAGTGGTTACCTTTTCTGGTTGCTAGCAAATTTGCGTACCGTTGTGCGACTAAACCTGGCAAGACAACTAAAAAATCTCACAAAACCCAGAATTTCAACGGGGGCCAGGGAAAGAGAATGGTAAAAACAACAGAAGGTTGCTAGCAAGTAAGTGATGTGATGGCACAGATCTTCTGTTCTCTCCTGCCTTCAAACACGCTAAGTGATTACCATAATTGCTCTGGTATGTCTCATTGTTTAATGGCTTCATCCTGCCCCCGAGATGGAGATGGCTTGGCGATGGCTTTTGCCTGAGAGCCATGAACGTGTAATTTCTTTTGTCTTCCTGGCTTTGCTCCTGTGAATAGGGGCTGCTTGACTGAGCTGTAGTAAATAGCTGCCCTGTTAGCAGGCTTTCAATAAGGGATTGCTTTCTTTAGAATTCCATCAACCTTGTTCCTCATTTGTGTAGTAACAAGGCAGGCATGTCCTGACCCATCAATCAAGCTTTGAAAGGGCCATTCATAACAATTCCGATTGGACACACAGAGGCCAGTCCGCAAGAACACTTACTATTGTAGCAGGCTTTGGGGGCCTAACCAGTTCCTTTTGCAGCC